>NW_028239109.1:0-62946 GCF_036417535.1 Chlamydotis macqueenii
TAGTGCCTGCTCCGGAGGCTTCTTGCGAACAGCGCTAAAAGCACGCGAACATCGCGTTTCTGTGCTTTCCTGAACAGCTTGCGCTGGGACAGTTACAGCCGTGTTTTGCAAGCTGTCCGGGGTTCTGAGGCACTAAAAGTGCGGATGTGTGGCGACTGTGCAAGACGAGAACCGGCTGCTCTGAAAGCCCTTCCTGCTCTTCACGTACGCTTTCTAGCAGCTCTACGGACACACACGCGTCAGCCTCTTCACTGTCCTACACAGCTAGCACGCTGGCAGTTACCGTCAACTTGGAAGCAGCCGCGCAGAAGGCAGTCGCCCTGCAACCGGCGAACAGCGCATCATCGCGGCTACACGCGAGCTGGCCGCACTCGGAGCTTTCGCGGCTCTTCTCTCGCTCTTTCTCGCAGAGCTCCGGCGATGCACAACTCGAACCGCGAAAGCCGCAATGAGCTTTGTGCAAGCTGCGCAGAAGAAACAAGGCACTAAACCGGCAAATGTCCAGCTAATCTCCAACGTGAAAAGGGTCAGCAAGGAAAGCTCTTGCTAACAGCCCAGAAGCATTGCGACTCTTCTCTGGGTGATTTGCCCACCAACACTTCACATCAGCTCAAGCCGGCTGCCCGGAGGAAAAGAGGCTAGGAAAGATCGTAGCAGGCACGGTTGTTGCTGCACGAGAAGTGCCTGCTCCGGAGGCTTCTTGCGAACAGCGCTAAAAGCACGCGAACATCGCGTTTCTGTGCTTTCCTGAACAGCTTGCGCTGGGACAGTTACAGCCGTGTTTTGCAAGCTGTCCGGGGTTCTGAGGCACTAAAAGTGCGGATGTGTGGCGACTGTGCAAGACGAGAACCGGCTGCTCTGAAAGCCCTTCCTGCTCTTCACGTACGCTTTCTAGCAGCTCTACGGACACACACGCGTCAGCCTCTTCACTGTCCTACACAGCTAGCACGCTGGCAGTTACCGTCAACTTGGAAGCAGCCGCGCAGAAGGCAGTCGCCCTGCAACCGGCGAACAGCGCATCATCGCGGCTACACGCGAGCTGGCCGCACTCGGAGCTTTCGCGGCTCTTCTCTCGCTCTTTCTCGCAGAGCTCCGGCGGTGCACAACTCGAACCGCGAAAGCCGCAATGAGCTTTGTGCAAGCTGCGCAGAAGAAACAAGGCACTAAACCGGCAAATGTCCAGCTAATCTCCAACGTGAAAAGGGTCAGCAAGGAAAGCTCTTGCTAACAGCCCAGAAGCATTGCGACTCTTCTCTGGGTGATTTGCCCACCAACACTTCACATCAGCTCAAGCCGGCTGCCCGGAGGAAAAGAGGCTAGGAAAGATCGTAGCAGGCACGGTTGTTGCTGCACGAGAAGTGCCTGCTCCGGAGGCTTCTTGCGAACAGCGCTAAAAGCACGCGAACATCGCGTTTCTGTGCTTTCCTGAACAGCTTGCGCTGGGACAGTTACAGCCGTGTTTTGCAAGCTGTCCGGGGTTCTGAGGCACTAAAAGTGCGGATGTGTGGCGACTGTGCAAGACGAGAACCGGCTGCTCTGAAAGCCCTTCCTGCTCTTCACGTACGCTTTCTAGCAGCTCTACGGACACACACGCGTCAGCCTCTTCACTGTCCTACACAGCTAGCACGCTGGCAGTTACCGTCAACTTGGAAGCAGCCGCGCAGAAGGCAGTCGCCCTGCAACCGGCGAACAGCGCATCATCGCGGCTACACGCGAGCTGGCCGCACTCGGAGCTTTCGCGGCTCTTCTCTCGCTCTTTCTCGCAGAGCTCCGGCGATGCACAACTCGAACCGCGAAAGCCGCAATGAGCTTTGTGCAAGCTGCGCAGAAGAAACAAGGCACTAAACCGGCAAATGTCCAGCTAATCTCCAACGTGAAAAGGGTCAGCAAGGAAAGCTCTTGCTAACAGCCCAGAAGCATTGCGACTCTTCTCTGGGTGATTTGCCCACCAACACTTCACATCAGCTCAAGCCGGCTGCCCGGAGGAAAAGAGGCTAGGAAAGATCGTAGCAGGCACGGTTGTTGCTGCACGAGAAGTGCCTGCTCCGGAGGCTTCTTGCGAACAGCGCTAAAAGCACGCGAACATCGCGTTTCTGTGCTTTCCTGAACAGCTTGCGCTGGGACAGTTACAGCCGTGTTTTGCAAGCTGTCCGGGGTTCTGAGGCACTAAAAGTGCGGATGTGTGGCGACTGTGCAAGACGAGAACCGGCTGCTCTGAAAGCCCTTCCTGCTCTTCACGTACGCTTTCTAGCAGCTCTACGGACACACACGCGTCAGCCTCTTCACTGTCCTACACAGCTAGCACGCTGGCAGTTACCGTCAACTTGGAAGCAGCCGCGCAGAAGGCAGTCGCCCTGCAACCGGCGAACAGCGCATCATCGCGGCTACACGCGAGCTGGCCGCACTCGGAGCTTTCGCGGCTCTTCTCTCGCTCTTTCTCGCAGAGCTCCGGCGATGCACAACTCGAACCGCGAAAGCCGCAATGAGCTTTGTGCAAGCTGCGCAGAAGAAACAAGGCACTAAACCGGCAAATGTCCAGCTAATCTCCAACGTGAAAAGGGTCAGCAAGGAAAGCTCTTGCTAACAGCCCAGAAGCATTGCGACTCTTCTCTGGGTGATTTGCCCACCAACACTTCACATCAGCTCAAGCCGGCTGCCCGGAGGAAAAGAGGCTAGGAAAGATCGTAGCAGGCACGGTTGTTGCTGCACGAGAAGTGCCTGCTCCGGAGGCTTCTTGCGAACAGCGCTAAAAGCACGCGAACATCGCGTTTCTGTGCTTTCCTGAACAGCTTGCGCTGGGACAGTTACAGCCGTGTTTTGCAAGCTGTCCGGGGTTCTGAGGCACTAAAAGTGCGGATGTGTGGCGACTGTGCAAGACGAGAACCGGCTGCTCTGAAAGCCCTTCCTGCTCTTCACGTACGCTTTCTAGCAGCTCTACGGACACACACGCGTCAGCCTCTTCACTGTCCTACACAGCTAGCACGCTGGCAGTTACCGTCAACTTGGAAGCAGCCGCGCAGAAGGCAGTCGCCCTGCAACCGGCGAACAGCGCATCATCGCGGCTACACGCGAGCTGGCCGCACTCGGAGCTTTCGCGGCTCTTCTCTCGCTCTTTCTCGCAGAGCTCCGGCGATGCACAACTCGAACCGCGAAAGCCGCAATGAGCTTTGTGCAAGCTGCGCAGAAGAAACAAGGCACTAAACCGGCAAATGTCCAGCTAATCTCCAACGTGAAAAGGGTCAGCAAGGAAAGCTCTTGCTAACAGCCCAGAAGCATTGCGACTCTTCTCTGGGTGATTTGCCCACCAACACTTCACATCAGCTCAAGCCGGCTGCCCGGAGGAAAAGAGGCTAGGAAAGATCGTAGCAGGCACGGTTGTTGCTGCACGAGAAGTGCCTGCTCCGGAGGCTTCTTGCGAACAGCGCTAAAAGCACGCGAACATCGCGTTTCTGTGCTTTCCTGAACAGCTTGCGCTGGGACAGTTACAGCCGTGTTTTGCAAGCTGTCCGGGGTTCTGAGGCACTAAAAGTGCGGATGTGTGGCGACTGTGCAAGACGAGAACCGGCTGCTCTGAAAGCCCTTCCTGCTCTTCACGTACGCTTTCTAGCAGCTCTACGGACACACACGCGTCAGCCTCTTCACTGTCCTACACAGCTAGCACGCTGGCAGTTACCGTCAACTTGGAAGCAGCCGCGCAGAAGGCAGTCGCCCTGCAACCGGCGAACAGCGCATCATCGCGGCTACACGCGAGCTGGCCGCACTCGGAGCTTTCGCGGCTCTTCTCTCGCTCTTTCTCGCAGAGCTCCGGCGATGCACAACTCGAACCGCGAAAGCCGCAATGAGCTTTGTGCAAGCTGCGCAGAAGAAACAAGGCACTAAACCGGCAAATGTCCAGCTAATCTCCAACGTGAAAAGGGTCAGCAAGGAAAGCTCTTGCTAACAGCCCAGAAGCATTGCGACTCTTCTCTGGGTGATTTGCCCACCAACACTTCACATCAGCTCAAGCCGGCTGCCCGGAGGAAAAGAGGCTAGGAAAGATCGTAGCAGGCACGGTTGTTGCTGCACGAGAAGTGCCTGCTCCGGAGGCTTCTTGCGAACAGCGCTAAAAGCACGCGAACATCGCGTTTCTGTGCTTTCCTGAACAGCTTGCGCTGGGACAGTTACAGCCGTGTTTTGCAAGCTGTCCGGGGTTCTGAGGCACTAAAAGTGCGGATGTGTGGCGACTGTGCAAGACGAGAACCGGCTGCTCTGAAAGCCCTTCCTGCTCTTCACGTACGCTTTCTAGCAGCTCTACGGACACACACGCGTCAGCCTCTTCACTGTCCTACACAGCTAGCACGCTGGCAGTTACCGTCAACTTGGAAGCAGCCGCGCAGAAGGCAGTCGCCCTGCAACCGGCGAACAGCGCATCATCGCGGCTACACGCGAGCTGGCCGCACTCGGAGCTTTCGCGGCTCTTCTCTCGCTCTTTCTCGCAGAGCTCCGGCGATGCACAACTCGAACCGCGAAAGCCGCAATGAGCTTTGTGCAAGCTGCGCAGAAGAAACAAGGCACTAAACCGGCAAATGTCCAGCTAATCTCCAACGTGAAAAGGGTCAGCAAGGAAAGCTCTTGCTAACAGCCCAGAAGCATTGCGACTCTTCTCTGGGTGATTTGCCCACCAACACTTCACATCAGCTCAAGCCGGCTGCCCGGAGGAAAAGAGGCTAGGAAAGATCGTAGCAGGCACGGTTGTTGCTGCACGAGAAGTGCCTGCTCCGGAGGCTTCTTGCGAACAGCGCTAAAAGCACGCGAACATCGCGTTTCTGTGCTTTCCTGAACAGCTTGCGCTGGGACAGTTACAGCCGTGTTTTGCAAGCTGTCCGGGGTTCTGAGGCACTAAAAGTGCGGATGTGTGGCGACTGTGCAAGACGAGAACCGGCTGCTCTGAAAGCCCTTCCTGCTCTTCACGTACGCTTTCTAGCAGCTCTACGGACACACACGCGTCAGCCTCTTCACTGTCCTACACAGCTAGCACGCTGGCAGTTACCGTCAACTTGGAAGCAGCCGCGCAGAAGGCAGTCGCCCTGCAACCGGCGAACAGCGCATCATCGCGGCTACACGCGAGCTGGCCGCACTCGGAGCTTTCGCGGCTCTTCTCTCGCTCTTTCTCGCAGAGCTCCGGCGGTGCACAACTCGAACCGCGAAAGCCGCAATGAGCTTTGTGCAAGCTGCGCAGAAGAAACAAGGCACTAAACCGGCAAATGTCCAGCTAATCTCCAACGTGAAAAGGGTCAGCAAGGAAAGCTCTTGCTAACAGCCCAGAAGCATTGCGACTCTTCTCTGGGTGATTTGCCCACCAACACTTCACATCAGCTCAAGCCGGCTGCCCGGAGGAAAAGAGGCTAGGAAAGATCGTAGCAGGCACGGTTGTTGCTGCACGAGAAGTGCCTGCTCCGGAGGCTTCTTGCGAACAGCGCTAAAAGCACGCGAACATCGCGTTTCTGTGCTTTCCTGAACAGCTTGCGCTGGGACAGTTACAGCCGTGTTTTGCAAGCTGTCCGGGGTTCTGAGGCACTAAAAGTGCGGATGTGTGGCGACTGTGCAAGACGAGAACCGGCTGCTCTGAAAGCCCTTCCTGCTCTTCACGTACGCTTTCTAGCAGCTCTACGGACACACACGCGTCAGCCTCTTCACTGTCCTACACAGCTAGCACGCTGGCAGTTACCGTCAACTTGGAAGCAGCCGCGCAGAAGGCAGTCGCCCTGCAACCGGCGAACAGCGCATCATCGCGGCTACACGCGAGCTGGCCGCACTCGGAGCTTTCGCGGCTCTTCTCTCGCTCTTTCTCGCAGAGCTCCGGCGGTGCACAACTCGAACCGCGAAAGCCGCAATGAGCTTTGTGCAAGCTGCGCAGAAGAAACAAGGCACTAAACCGGCAAATGTCCAGCTAATCTCCAACGTGAAAAGGGTCAGCAAGGAAAGCTCTTGCTAACAGCCCAGAAGCATTGCGACTCTTCTCTGGGTGATTTGCCCACCAACACTTCACATCAGCTCAAGCCGGCTGCCCGGAGGAAAAGAGGCTAGGAAAGATCGTAGCAGGCACGGTTGTTGCTGCACGAGAAGTGCCTGCTCCGGAGGCTTCTTGCGAACAGCGCTAAAAGCACGCGAACATCGCGTTTCTGTGCTTTCCTGAACAGCTTGCGCTGGGACAGTTACAGCCGTGTTTTGCAAGCTGTCCGGGGTTCTGAGGCACTAAAAGTGCGGATGTGTGGCGACTGTGCAAGACGAGAACCGGCTGCTCTGAAAGCCCTTCCTGCTCTTCACGTACGCTTTCTAGCAGCTCTACGGACACACACGCGTCAGCCTCTTCACTGTCCTACACAGCTAGCACGCTGGCAGTTACCGTCAACTTGGAAGCAGCCGCGCAGAAGGCAGTCGCCCTGCAACCGGCGAACAGCGCATCATCGCGGCTACACGCGAGCTGGCCGCACTCGGAGCTTTCGCGGCTCTTCTCTCGCTCTTTCTCGCAGAGCTCCGGCGATGCACAACTCGAACCGCGAAAGCCGCAATGAGCTTTGTGCAAGCTGCGCAGAAGAAACAAGGCACTAAACCGGCAAATGTCCAGCTAATCTCCAACGTGAAAAGGGTCAGCAAGGAAAGCTCTTGCTAACAGCCCAGAAGCATTGCGACTCTTCTCTGGGTGATTTGCCCACCAACACTTCACATCAGCTCAAGCCGGCTGCCCGGAGGAAAAGAGGCTAGGAAAGATCGTAGCAGGCACGGTTGTTGCTGCACGAGAAGTGCCTGCTCCGGAGGCTTCTTGCGAACAGCGCTAAAAGCACGCGAACATCGCGTTTCTGTGCTTTCCTGAACAGCTTGCGCTGGGACAGTTACAGCCGTGTTTTGCAAGCTGTCCGGGGTTCTGAGGCACTAAAAGTGCGGATGTGTGGCGACTGTGCAAGACGAGAACCGGCTGCTCTGAAAGCCCTTCCTGCTCTTCACGTACGCTTTCTAGCAGCTCTACGGACACACACGCGTCAGCCTCTTCACTGTCCTACACAGCTAGCACGCTGGCAGTTACCGTCAACTTGGAAGCAGCCGCGCAGAAGGCAGTCGCCCTGCAACCGGCGAACAGCGCATCATCGCGGCTACACGCGAGCTGGCCGCACTCGGAGCTTTCGCGGCTCTTCTCTCGCTCTTTCTCGCAGAGCTCCGGCGATGCACAACTCGAACCGCGAAAGCCGCAATGAGCTTTGTGCAAGCTGCGCAGAAGAAACAAGGCACTAAACCGGCAAATGTCCAGCTAATCTCCAACGTGAAAAGGGTCAGCAAGGAAAGCTCTTGCTAACAGCCCAGAAGCATTGCGACTCTTCTCTGGGTGATTTGCCCACCAACACTTCACATCAGCTCAAGCCGGCTGCCCGGAGGAAAAGAGGCTAGGAAAGATCGTAGCAGGCACGGTTGTTGCTGCACGAGAAGTGCCTGCTCCGGAGGCTTCTTGCGAACAGCGCTAAAAGCACGCGAACATCGCGTTTCTGTGCTTTCCTGAACAGCTTGCGCTGGGACAGTTACAGCCGTGTTTTGCAAGCTGTCCGGGGTTCTGAGGCACTAAAAGTGCGGATGTGTGGCGACTGTGCAAGACGAGAACCGGCTGCTCTGAAAGCCCTTCCTGCTCTTCACGTACGCTTTCTAGCAGCTCTACGGACACACACGCGTCAGCCTCTTCACTGTCCTACACAGCTAGCACGCTGGCAGTTACCGTCAACTTGGAAGCAGCCGCGCAGAAGGCAGTCGCCCTGCAACCGGCGAACAGCGCATCATCGCGGCTACACGCGAGCTGGCCGCACTCGGAGCTTTCGCGGCTCTTCTCTCGCTCTTTCTCGCAGAGCTCCGGCGATGCACAACTCGAACCGCGAAAGCCGCAATGAGCTTTGTGCAAGCTGCGCAGAAGAAACAAGGCACTAAACCGGCAAATGTCCAGCTAATCTCCAACGTGAAAAGGGTCAGCAAGGAAAGCTCTTGCTAACAGCCCAGAAGCATTGCGACTCTTCTCTGGGTGATTTGCCCACCAACACTTCACATCAGCTCAAGCCGGCTGCCCGGAGGAAAAGAGGCTAGGAAAGATCGTAGCAGGCACGGTTGTTGCTGCACGAGAAGTGCCTGCTCCGGAGGCTTCTTGCGAACAGCGCTAAAAGCACGCGAACATCGCGTTTCTGTGCTTTCCTGAACAGCTTGCGCTGGGACAGTTACAGCCGTGTTTTGCAAGCTGTCCGGGGTTCTGAGGCACTAAAAGTGCGGATGTGTGGCGACTGTGCAAGACGAGAACCGGCTGCTCTGAAAGCCCTTCCTGCTCTTCACGTACGCTTTCTAGCAGCTCTACGGACACACACGCGTCAGCCTCTTCACTGTCCTACACAGCTAGCACGCTGGCAGTTACCGTCAACTTGGAAGCAGCCGCGCAGAAGGCAGTCGCCCTGCAACCGGCGAACAGCGCATCATCGCGGCTACACGCGAGCTGGCCGCACTCGGAGCTTTCGCGGCTCTTCTCTCGCTCTTTCTCGCAGAGCTCCGGCGGTGCACAACTCGAACCGCGAAAGCCGCAATGAGCTTTGTGCAAGCTGCGCAGAAGAAACAAGGCACTAAACCGGCAAATGTCCAGCTAATCTCCAACGTGAAAAGGGTCAGCAAGGAAAGCTCTTGCTAACAGCCCAGAAGCATTGCGACTCTTCTCTGGGTGATTTGCCCACCAACACTTCACATCAGCTCAAGCCGGCTGCCCGGAGGAAAAGAGGCTAGGAAAGATCGTAGCAGGCACGGTTGTTGCTGCACGAGAAGTGCCTGCTCCGGAGGCTTCTTGCGAACAGCGCTAAAAGCACGCGAACATCGCGTTTCTGTGCTTTCCTGAACAGCTTGCGCTGGGACAGTTACAGCCGTGTTTTGCAAGCTGTCCGGGGTTCTGAGGCACTAAAAGTGCGGATGTGTGGCGACTGTGCAAGACGAGAACCGGCTGCTCTGAAAGCCCTTCCTGCTCTTCACGTACGCTTTCTAGCAGCTCTACGGACACACACGCGTCAGCCTCTTCACTGTCCTACACAGCTAGCACGCTGGCAGTTACCGTCAACTTGGAAGCAGCCGCGCAGAAGGCAGTCGCCCTGCAACCGGCGAACAGCGCATCATCGCGGCTACACGCGAGCTGGCCGCACTCGGAGCTTTCGCGGCTCTTCTCTCGCTCTTTCTCGCAGAGCTCCGGCGATGCACAACTCGAACCGCGAAAGCCGCAATGAGCTTTGTGCAAGCTGCGCAGAAGAAACAAGGCACTAAACCGGCAAATGTCCAGCTAATCTCCAACGTGAAAAGGGTCAGCAAGGAAAGCTCTTGCTAACAGCCCAGAAGCATTGCGACTCTTCTCTGGGTGATTTGCCCACCAACACTTCACATCAGCTCAAGCCGGCTGCCCGGAGGAAAAGAGGCTAGGAAAGATCGTAGCAGGCACGGTTGTTGCTGCACGAGAAGTGCCTGCTCCGGAGGCTTCTTGCGAACAGCGCTAAAAGCACGCGAACATCGCGTTTCTGTGCTTTCCTGAACAGCTTGCGCTGGGACAGTTACAGCCGTGTTTTGCAAGCTGTCCGGGGTTCTGAGGCACTAAAAGTGCGGATGTGTGGCGACTGTGCAAGACGAGAACCGGCTGCTCTGAAAGCCCTTCCTGCTCTTCACGTACGCTTTCTAGCAGCTCTACGGACACACACGCGTCAGCCTCTTCACTGTCCTACACAGCTAGCACGCTGGCAGTTACCGTCAACTTGGAAGCAGCCGCGCAGAAGGCAGTCGCCCTGCAACCGGCGAACAGCGCATCATCGCGGCTACACGCGAGCTGGCCGCACTCGGAGCTTTCGCGGCTCTTCTCTCGCTCTTTCTCGCAGAGCTCCGGCGATGCACAACTCGAACCGCGAAAGCCGCAATGAGCTTTGTGCAAGCTGCGCAGAAGAAACAAGGCACTAAACCGGCAAATGTCCAGCTAATCTCCAACGTGAAAAGGGTCAGCAAGGAAAGCTCTTGCTAACAGCCCAGAAGCATTGCGACTCTTCTCTGGGTGATTTGCCCACCAACACTTCACATCAGCTCAAGCCGGCTGCCCGGAGGAAAAGAGGCTAGGAAAGATCGTAGCAGGCACGGTTGTTGCTGCACGAGAAGTGCCTGCTCCGGAGGCTTCTTGCGAACAGCGCTAAAAGCACGCGAACATCGCGTTTCTGTGCTTTCCTGAACAGCTTGCGCTGGGACAGTTACAGCCGTGTTTTGCAAGCTGTCCGGGGTTCTGAGGCACTAAAAGTGCGGATGTGTGGCGACTGTGCAAGACGAGAACCGGCTGCTCTGAAAGCCCTTCCTGCTCTTCACGTACGCTTTCTAGCAGCTCTACGGACACACACGCGTCAGCCTCTTCACTGTCCTACACAGCTAGCACGCTGGCAGTTACCGTCAACTTGGAAGCAGCCGCGCAGAAGGCAGTCGCCCTGCAACCGGCGAACAGCGCATCATCGCGGCTACACGCGAGCTGGCCGCACTCGGAGCTTTCGCGGCTCTTCTCTCGCTCTTTCTCGCAGAGCTCCGGCGATGCACAACTCGAACCGCGAAAGCCGCAATGAGCTTTGTGCAAGCTGCGCAGAAGAAACAAGGCACTAAACCGGCAAATGTCCAGCTAATCTCCAACGTGAAAAGGGTCAGCAAGGAAAGCTCTTGCTAACAGCCCAGAAGCATTGCGACTCTTCTCTGGGTGATTTGCCCACCAACACTTCACATCAGCTCAAGCCGGCTGCCCGGAGGAAAAGAGGCTAGGAAAGATCGTAGCAGGCACGGTTGTTGCTGCACGAGAAGTGCCTGCTCCGGAGGCTTCTTGCGAACAGCGCTAAAAGCACGCGAACATCGCGTTTCTGTGCTTTCCTGAACAGCTTGCGCTGGGACAGTTACAGCCGTGTTTTGCAAGCTGTCCGGGGTTCTGAGGCACTAAAAGTGCGGATGTGTGGCGACTGTGCAAGACGAGAACCGGCTGCTCTGAAAGCCCTTCCTGCTCTTCACGTACGCTTTCTAGCAGCTCTACGGACACACACGCGTCAGCCTCTTCACTGTCCTACACAGCTAGCACGCTGGCAGTTACCGTCAACTTGGAAGCAGCCGCGCAGAAGGCAGTCGCCCTGCAACCGGCGAACAGCGCATCATCGCGGCTACACGCGAGCTGGCCGCACTCGGAGCTTTCGCGGCTCTTCTCTCGCTCTTTCTCGCAGAGCTCCGGCGATGCACAACTCGAACCGCGAAAGCCGCAATGAGCTTTGTGCAAGCTGCGCAGAAGAAACAAGGCACTAAACCGGCAAATGTCCAGCTAATCTCCAACGTGAAAAGGGTCAGCAAGGAAAGCTCTTGCTAACAGCCCAGAAGCATTGCGACTCTTCTCTGGGTGATTTGCCCACCAACACTTCACATCAGCTCAAGCCGGCTGCCCGGAGGAAAAGAGGCTAGGAAAGATCGTAGCAGGCACGGTTGTTGCTGCACGAGAAGTGCCTGCTCCGGAGGCTTCTTGCGAACAGCGCTAAAAGCACGCGAACATCGCGTTTCTGTGCTTTCCTGAACAGCTTGCGCTGGGACAGTTACAGCCGTGTTTTGCAAGCTGTCCGGGGTTCTGAGGCACTAAAAGTGCGGATGTGTGGCGACTGTGCAAGACGAGAACCGGCTGCTCTGAAAGCCCTTCCTGCTCTTCACGTACGCTTTCTAGCAGCTCTACGGACACACACGCGTCAGCCTCTTCACTGTCCTACACAGCTAGCACGCTGGCAGTTACCGTCAACTTGGAAGCAGCCGCGCAGAAGGCAGTCGCCCTGCAACCGGCGAACAGCGCATCATCGCGGCTACACGCGAGCTGGCCGCACTCGGAGCTTTCGCGGCTCTTCTCTCGCTCTTTCTCGCAGAGCTCCGGCGATGCACAACTCGAACCGCGAAAGCCGCAATGAGCTTTGTGCAAGCTGCGCAGAAGAAACAAGGCACTAAACCGGCAAATGTCCAGCTAATCTCCAACGTGAAAAGGGTCAGCAAGGAAAGCTCTTGCTAACAGCCCAGAAGCATTGCGACTCTTCTCTGGGTGATTTGCCCACCAACACTTCACATCAGCTCAAGCCGGCTGCCCGGAGGAAAAGAGGCTAGGAAAGATCGTAGCAGGCACGGTTGTTGCTGCACGAGAAGTGCCTGCTCCGGAGGCTTCTTGCGAACAGCGCTAAAAGCACGCGAACATCGCGTTTCTGTGCTTTCCTGAACAGCTTGCGCTGGGACAGTTACAGCCGTGTTTTGCAAGCTGTCCGGGGTTCTGAGGCACTAAAAGTGCGGATGTGTGGCGACTGTGCAAGACGAGAACCGGCTGCTCTGAAAGCCCTTCCTGCTCTTCACGTACGCTTTCTAGCAGCTCTACGGACACACACGCGTCAGCCTCTTCACTGTCCTACACAGCTAGCACGCTGGCAGTTACCGTCAACTTGGAAGCAGCCGCGCAGAAGGCAGTCGCCCTGCAACCGGCGAACAGCGCATCATCGCGGCTACACGCGAGCTGGCCGCACTCGGAGCTTTCGCGGCTCTTCTCTCGCTCTTTCTCGCAGAGCTCCGGCGATGCACAACTCGAACCGCGAAAGCCGCAATGAGCTTTGTGCAAGCTGCGCAGAAGAAACAAGGCACTAAACCGGCAAATGTCCAGCTAATCTCCAACGTGAAAAGGGTCAGCAAGGAAAGCTCTTGCTAACAGCCCAGAAGCATTGCGACTCTTCTCTGGGTGATTTGCCCACCAACACTTCACATCAGCTCAAGCCGGCTGCCCGGAGGAAAAGAGGCTAGGAAAGATCGTAGCAGGCACGGTTGTTGCTGCACGAGAAGTGCCTGCTCCGGAGGCTTCTTGCGAACAGCGCTAAAAGCACGCGAACATCGCGTTTCTGTGCTTTCCTGAACAGCTTGCGCTGGGACAGTTACAGCCGTGTTTTGCAAGCTGTCCGGGGTTCTGAGGCACTAAAAGTGCGGATGTGTGGCGACTGTGCAAGACGAGAACCGGCTGCTCTGAAAGCCCTTCCTGCTCTTCACGTACGCTTTCTAGCAGCTCTACGGACACACACGCGTCAGCCTCTTCACTGTCCTACACAGCTAGCACGCTGGCAGTTACCGTCAACTTGGAAGCAGCCGCGCAGAAGGCAGTCGCCCTGCAACCGGCGAACAGCGCATCATCGCGGCTACACGCGAGCTGGCCGCACTCGGAGCTTTCGCGGCTCTTCTCTCGCTCTTTCTCGCAGAGCTCCGGCGGTGCACAACTCGAACCGCGAAAGCCGCAATGAGCTTTGTGCAAGCTGCGCAGAAGAAACAAGGCACTAAACCGGCAAATGTCCAGCTAATCTCCAACGTGAAAAGGGTCAGCAAGGAAAGCTCTTGCTAACAGCCCAGAAGCATTGCGACTCTTCTCTGGGTGATTTGCCCACCAACACTTCACATCAGCTCAAGCCGGCTGCCCGGAGGAAAAGAGGCTAGGAAAGATCGTAGCAGGCACGGTTGTTGCTGCACGAGAAGTGCCTGCTCCGGAGGCTTCTTGCGAACAGCGCTAAAAGCACGCGAACATCGCGTTTCTGTGCTTTCCTGAACAGCTTGCGCTGGGACAGTTACAGCCGTGTTTTGCAAGCTGTCCGGGGTTCTGAGGCACTAAAAGTGCGGATGTGTGGCGACTGTCCAAGACGAGAACCGGCTGCTCTGAAAGCCCTTCCTGCTCTTCACGTACGCTTTCTAGCAGCTCTACGGACACACACGCGTCAGCCTCTTCACTGTCCTACACAGCTAGCACGCTGGCAGTTACCGTCAACTTGGAAGCAGCCGCGCAGAAGGCAGTCGCCCTGCAACCGGCGAACAGCGCATCATCGCGGCTACACGCGAGCTGGCCGCACTCGGAGCTTTCGCGGCTCTTCTCTCGCTCTTTCTCGCAGAGCTCCGGCGGTGCACAACTCGAACCGCGAAAGCCGCAATGAGCTTTGTGCAAGCTGCGCAGAAGAAACAAGGCACTAAACCGGCAAATGTCCAGCTAATCTCCAACGTGAAAAGGGTCAGCAAGGAAAGCTCTTGCTAACAGCCCAGAAGCATTGCGACTCTTCTCTGGGTGATTTGCCCACCAACACTTCACATCAGCTCAAGCCGGCTGCCCGGAGGAAAAGAGGCTAGGAAAGATCGTAGCAGGCACGGTTGTTGCTGCACGAGAAGTGCCTGCTCCGGAGGCTTCTTGCGAACAGCGCTAAAAGCACGCGAACATCGCGTTTCTGTGCTTTCCTGAACAGCTTGCGCTGGGACAGTTACAGCCGTGTTTTGCAAGCTGTCCGGGGTTCTGAGGCACTAAAAGTGCGGATGTGTGGCGACTGTCCAAGACGAGAACCGGCTGCTCTGAAAGCCCTTCCTGCTCTTCACGTACGCTTTCTAGCAGCTCTACGGACACACACGCGTCAGCCTCTTCACTGTCCTACACAGCTAGCACGCTGGCAGTTACCGTCAACTTGGAAGCAGCCGCGCAGAAGGCAGTCGCCCTGCAACCGGCGAACAGCGCATCATCGCGGCTACACGCGAGCTGGCCGCACTCGGAGCTTTCGCGGCTCTTCTCTCGCTCTTTCTCGCAGAGCTCCGGCGGTGCACAACTCGAACCGCGAAAGCCGCAATGAGCTTTGTGCAAGCTGCGCAGAAGAAACAAGGCACTAAACCGGCAAATGTCCAGCTAATCTCCAACGTGAAAAGGGTCAGCAAGGAAAGCTCTTGCTAACAGCCCAGAAGCATTGCGACTCTTCTCTGGGTGATTTGCCCACCAACACTTCACATCAGCTCAAGCCGGCTGCCCGGAGGAAAAGAGGCTAGGAAAGATCGTAGCAGGCACGGTTGTTGCTGCACGAGAAGTGCCTGCTCCGGAGGCTTCTTGCGAACAGCGCTAAAAGCACGCGAACATCGCGTTTCTGTGCTTTCCTGAACAGCTTGCGCTGGGACAGTTACAGCCGTGTTTTGCAAGCTGTCCGGGCTTCTGAGGCACTAAAAGTGCGGATGTGTGGCGACTGTGCAAGACGAGAACCGGCTGCTCTGAAAGCCCTTCCTGCTCTTCACGTACGCTTTCTAGCAGCTCTACGGACACACACGCGTCAGCCTCTTCACTGTCCTACACAGCTAGCACGCTGGCAGTTACCGTCAACTTGGAAGCAGCCGCGCAGAAGGCAGTCGCCCTGCAACCGGCGAACAGCGCATCATCGCGGCTACACGCGAGCTGGCCGCACTCGGAGCTTTCGCGGCTCTTCTCTCGCTCTTTCTCGCAGAGCTCCGGCGATGCACAACTCGAACCGCGAAAGCCGCAATGAGCTTTGTGCAAGCTGCGCAGAAGAAACAAGGCACTAAACCGGCAAATGTCCAGCTAATCTCCAACGTGAAAAGGGTCAGCAAGGAAAGCTCTTGCTAACAGCCCAGAAGCATTGCGACTCTTCTCTGGGTGATTTGCCCACCAACACTTCACATCAGCTCAAGCCGGCTGCCCGGAGGAAAAGAGGCTAGGAAAGATCGTAGCAGGCACGGTTGTTGCTGCACGAGAAGTGCCTGCTCCGGAGGCTTCTTGCGAACAGCGCTAAAAGCACGCGAACATCGCGTTTCTGTGCTTTCCTGAACAGCTTGCGCTGGGACAGTTACAGCCGTGTTTTGCAAGCTGTCCGGGGTTCTGAGGCACTAAAAGTGCGGATGTGTGGCGACTGTGCAAGACGAGAACCGGCTGCTCTGAAAGCCCTTCCTGCTCTTCACGTACGCTTTCTAGCAGCTCTACGGACACACACGCGTCAGCCTCTTCACTGTCCTACACAGCTAGCACGCTGGCAGTTACCGTCAACTTGGAAGCAGCCGCGCAGAAGGCAGTCGCCCTGCAACCGGCGAACAGCGCATCATCGCGGCTACACGCGAGCTGGCCGCACTCGGAGCTTTCGCGGCTCTTCTCTCGCTCTTTCTCGCAGAGCTCCGGCGGTGCACAACTCGAACCGCGAAAGCCGCAATGAGCTTTGTGCAAGCTGCGCAGAAGAAACAAGGCACTAAACCGGCAAATGTCCAGCTAATCTCCAACGTGAAAAGGGTCAGCAAGGAAAGCTCTTGCTAACAGCCCAGAAGCATTGCGACTCTTCTCTGGGTGATTTGCCCACCAACACTTCACATCAGCTCAAGCCGGCTGCCCGGAGGAAAAGAGGCTAGGAAAGATCGTAGCAGGCACGGTTGTTGCTGCACGAGAAGTGCCTGCTCCGGAGGCTTCTTGCGAACAGCGCTAAAAGCACGCGAACATCGCGTTTCTGTGCTTTCCTGAACAGCTTGCGCTGGGACAGTTACAGCCGTGTTTTGCAAGCTGTCCGGGGTTCTGAGGCACTAAAAGTGCGGATGTGTGGCGACTGTCCAAGACGAGAACCGGCTGCTCTGAAAGCCCTTCCTGCTCTTCACGTACGCTTTCTAGCAGCTCTACGGACACACACGCGTCAGCCTCTTCACTGTCCTACACAGCTAGCACGCTGGCAGTTACCGTCAACTTGGAAGCAGCCGCGCAGAAGGCAGTCGCCCTGCAACCGGCGAACAGCGCATCATCGCGGCTACACGCGAGCTGGCCGCACTCGGAGCTTTCGCGGCTCTTCTCTCGCTCTTTCTCGCAGAGCTCCGGCGGTGCACAACTCGAACCGCGAAAGCCGCAATGAGCTTTGTGCAAGCTGCGCAGAAGAAACAAGGCACTAAACCGGCAAATGTCCAGCTAATCTCCAACGTGAAAAGGGTCAGCAAGGAAAGCTCTTGCTAACAGCCCAGAAGCATTGCGACTCTTCTCTGGGTGATTTGCCCACCAACACTTCACATCAGCTCAAGCCGGCTGCCCGGAGGAAAAGAGGCTAGGAAAGATCGTAGCAGGCACGGTTGTTGCTGCACGAGAAGTGCCTGCTCCGGAGGCTTCTTGCGAACAGCGCTAAAAGCACGCGAACATCGCGTTTCTGTGCTTTCCTGAACAGCTTGCGCTGGGACAGTTACAGCCGTGTTTTGCAAGCTGTCCGGGGTTCTGAGGCACTAAAAGTGCGGATGTGTGGCGACTGTCCAAGACGAGAACCGGCTGCTCTGAAAGCCCTTCCTGCTCTTCACGTACGCTTTCTAGCAGCTCTACGGACACACACGCGTCAGCCTCTTCACTGTCCTACACAGCTAGCACGCTGGCAGTTACCGTCAACTTGGAAGCAGCCGCGCAGAAGGCAGTCGCCCTGCAACCGGCGAACAGCGCATCATCGCGGCTACACGCGAGCTGGCCGCACTCGGAGCTTTCGCGGCTCTTCTCTCGCTCTTTCTCGCAGAGCTCCGGCGGTGCACAACTCGAACCGCGAAAGCCGCAATGAGCTTTGTGCAAGCTGCGCAGAAGAAACAAGGCACTAAACCGGCAAATGTCCAGCTAATCTCCAACGTGAAAAGGGTCAGCAAGGAAAGCTCTTGCTAACAGCCCAGAAGCATTGCGACTCTTCTCTGGGTGATTTGCCCACCAACACTTCACATCAGCTCAAGCCGGCTGCCCGGAGGAAAAGAGGCTAGGAAAGATCGTAGCAGGCACGGTTGTTGCTGCACGAGAAGTGCCTGCTCCGGAGGCTTCTTGCGAACAGCGCTAAAAGCACGCGAACATCGCGTTTCTGTGCTTTCCTGAACAGCTTGCGCTGGGACAGTTACAGCCGTGTTTTGCAAGCTGTCCGGGCTTCTGAGGCACTAAAAGTGCGGATGTGTGGCGACTGTGCAAGACGAGAACCGGCTGCTCTGAAAGCCCTTCCTGCTCTTCACGTACGCTTTCTAGCAGCTCTACGGACACACACGCGTCAGCCTCTTCACTGTCCTACACAGCTAGCACGCTGGCAGTTACCGTCAACTTGGAAGCAGCCGCGCAGAAGGCAGTCGCCCTGCAACCGGCGAACAGCGCATCATCGCGGCTACACGCGAGCTGGCCGCACTCGGAGCTTTCGCGGCTCTTCTCTCGCTCTTTCTCGCAGAGCTCCGGCGATGCACAACTCGAACCGCGAAAGCCGCAATGAGCTTTGTGCAAGCTGCGCAGAAGAAACAAGGCACTAAACCGGCAAATGTCCAGCTAATCTCCAACGTGAAAAGGGTCAGCAAGGAAAGCTCTTGCTAACAGCCCAGAAGCATTGCGACTCTTCTCTGGGTGATTTGCCCACCAACACTTCACATCAGCTCAAGCCGGCTGCCCGGAGGAAAAGAGGCTAGGAAAGATCGTAGCAGGCACGGTTGTTGCTGCACGAGAAGTGCCTGCTCCGGAGGCTTCTTGCGAACAGCGCTAAAAGCACGCGAACATCGCGTTTCTGTGCTTTCCTGAACAGCTTGCGCTGGGACAGTTACAGCCGTGTTTTGCAAGCTGTCCGGGGTTCTGAGGCACTAAAAGTGCGGATGTGTGGCGACTGTGCAAGACGAGAACCGGCTGCTCTGAAAGCCCTTCCTGCTCTTCACGTACGCTTTCTAGCAGCTCTACGGACACACACGCGTCAGCCTCTTCACTGTCCTACACAGCTAGCACGCTGGCAGTTACCGTCAACTTGGAAGCAGCCGCGCAGAAGGCAGTCGCCCTGCAACCGGCGAACAGCGCATCATCGCGGCTACACGCGAGCTGGCCGCACTCGGAGCTTTCGCGGCTCTTCTCTCGCTCTTTCTCGCAGAGCTCCGGCGATGCACAACTCGAACCGCGAAAGCCGCAATGAGCTTTGTGCAAGCTGCGCAGAAGAAACAAGGCACTAAACCGGCAAATGTCCAGCTAATCTCCAACGTGAAAAGGGTCAGCAAGGAAAGCTCTTGCTAACAGCCCAGAAGCATTGCGACTCTTCTCTGGGTGATTTGCCCACCAACACTTCACATCAGCTCAAGCCGGCTGCCCGGAGGAAAAGAGGCTAGGAAAGATCGTAGCAGGCACGGTTGTTGCTGCACGAGAAGTGCCTGCTCCGGAGGCTTCTTGCGAACAGCGCTAAAAGCACGCGAACATCGCGTTTCTGTGCTTTCCTGAACAGCTTGCGCTGGGACAGTTACAGCCGTGTTTTGCAAGCTGTCCGGGGTTCTGAGGCACTAAAAGTGCGGATGTGTGGCGACTGTGCAAGACGAGAACCGGCTGCTCTGAAAGCCCTTCCTGCTCTTCACGTAGGCTTTCTAGCAGCTCTACGGACACACACGCGTCAGCCTCTTCACTGTCCTACACAGCTAGCACGCTGGCAGTTACCGTCAACTTGGAAGCAGCCGCGCAGAAGGCAGTCGCCCTGCAACCGGCGAACAGCGCACATTCGCGGCTACACGCGAGCTGGCCGCACTCGGAGCTTTCGCGGCTCTTCTCTCGCTCTTTCTCGCAGAGCTCCGGCGATGCACAACTCGAACCGCGAAAGCCGCAATGAGCTTTCTGCAAGCTGCGCAGAAGAAACAAGGCACTAAACCGGCAAATGTCCAGCTAATCTCCAACGTGAAAAGGGTCAGCAAGGAAAGCTCTTGCTAACAGCCCAGAAGCATTGCGACTCTTCTCTGGGTGATTTGCCCACCAACACTTCACATCAGCTCAAGCCGGCTGCCCGGAGGAAAAGAGGCTAGGAAAGATCGTAGCAGGCACGGTTGTTGCTGCACGAGAAGTGCCTGCTCCGGAGGCTTCTTGCGAGCAGCGCTAAAAGCACGCGAACATCGCGTTTCTGTGCTTTCCTGAACAGCTTGCGCTGGGACAGTTACAGCCGTGTTTTGCAAGCTGTCCGGGGTTCTGAGGCACTAAAAGTGCGGATGTGTGGCGACTGTGCAAGACGAGAACCGGCTGCTCTGAAAGCCCTTCCTGCTCTTCACGTACGCTTTCTAGCAGCTCTACGGACACACACGCGTCAGCCTCTTCACTGTCCTACACAGCTAGCACGCTGGCAGTTACCGTCAACTTGGAAGCAGCCGCGCAGAAGGCAGTCGCCCTGCAACCGGCGAACAGCGCATCATCGCGGCTACACGCGAGCTGGCCGCACTCGGAGCTTTCGCGGCTCTTCTCTCGCTCTTTCTCGCAGAGCTCCGGCGATGCACAACTCGAACCGCGAAAGCCGCAATGAGCTTTGTGCAAGCTGCGCAGAAGAAACAAGGCACTAAACCGGCAAATGTCCAGCTAATCTCCAACGTGAAAAGGGTCAGCAAGGAAAGCTCTTGCTAACAGCCCAGAAGCATTGCGACTCTTCTCTGGGTGATTTGCCCACCAACACTTCACATCAGCTCAAGCCGGCTGCCCGGAGGAAAAGAGGCTAGGAAAGATCGTAGCAGGCACGGTTGTTGCTGCACGAGAAGTGCCTGCTCCGGAGGCTTCTTGCGAACAGCGCTAAAAGCACGCGAACATCGCGTTTCTGTGCTTTCCTGAACAGCTTGCGCTGGGACAGTTACAGCCGTGTTTTGCAAGCTGTCCGGGGTTCTGAGGCACTAAAAGTGCGGATGTGTGGCGACTGTCCAAGACGAGAACCGGCTGCTCTGAAAGCCCTTCCTGCTCTTCACGTACGCTTTCTAGCAGCTCTACGGACACACACGCGTCAGCCTCTTCACTGTCCTACACAGCTAGCACGCTGGCAGTTACCGTCAACTTGGAAGCAGCCGCGCAGAAGGCAGTCGCCCTGCAACCGGCGAACAGCGCATCATCGCGGCTACACGCGAGCTGGCCGCACTCGGAGCTTTCGCGGCTCTTCTCTCGCTCTTTCTCGCAGAGCTCCGGCGATGCACAACTCGAACCGCGAAAGCCGCAATGAGCTTTGTGCAAGCTGCGCAGAAGAAACAAGGCACTAAACAGGCAAATGTCCAGCTAATCTCCAACGTGAAAAGGGTCAGCAAGGAAAGCTCTTGCTAACAGCCCAGAAGCATTGCGACTCTTCTCTGGGTGATTTGCCCACCAACACTTCACATCAGCTCAAGCCGGCTGCCCGGAGGAAAAGAGGCTAGGAAAGATCGTAGCAGGCACGGTTGTTGCTGCACGAGAAGTGCCTGCTCCGGAGGCTTCTTGCGAACAGCGCTAAAAGCACGCGAACATCGCGTTTCTGTGCTTTCCTGAACAGCTTGCGCTGGGACAGTTACAGCCGTGTTTTGCAAGCTGTCCGGGGTTCTGAGGCACTAAAAGTGCGGATGTGTGGCGACTGTGCAAGACGAGAACCGGCTGCTCTGAAAGCCCTTCCTGCCCTTCACCTACGCTTTCTAGCAGCTCTACGGACACACACGCGTCAGCCTCTTCACTGTCCTACACAGCTAGCACGCTGGCACTTACCGTCAACTTGGAAGCAGCCGCGCAGAAGGCAGTCGCCCTGCAACCGGCGAACAGCGCATCATCGCGGCTACACGCGAGCTGGCCGCACTCGGAGCTTTCGCGGCTCTTCTCTCGCTCTTTCTCGCAGAGCTCCGGCGATGCACAACTCGAACCGCGAAAGCCGCAATGAGCTTTCTGCAAGCTGCGCAGAAGAAACAAGGCACTAAACCGGCAAATGTCCAGCTAATCTCCAACGTGAAAAGGGTCAGCAAGGAAAGCTCTTGCTAACAGCCCAGAAGCATTGCGACTCTTCTCTGGGTGATTTGCCCACCAACACTTCACATCAGCTCAAGCCGGCTGCCCGGAGGAAAAGAGGCTAGGAAAGATCGTAGCAGGCACGGTTGTTGCCGCACGAGAAGTGCCTGCTCCGGAGGCTTCTTGCGAGCAGCGCTAAAAGCACGCGAACATCGCGTTTCTGTGCTTTCCTGAACAGCTTGCGCTGGGACAGTTACAGCCGTGTTTTGCAAGCTGTCCGGGGTTCTGAGGCACTAAAAGTGCGGATGTGTGGCGACTGTGCAAGACGAGAACCGGCTGCTCTGAAAGCCCTTCCTGCTCTTCACGTACGCTTTCTAGCAGCTCTACGGACACACACGCGTCAGCCTCTTCACTGTCCTACACAGCTAGCACGCTGGCAGTTACCGTCAACTTGGAAGCAGCCGCGCAGAAGGCAGTCGCCCTGCAACCGGCGAACAGCGCATCATCGCGGCTACACGCGAGCTGGCCGCACTCGGAGCTTTCGCGGCTCTTCTCTCGCTCTTTCTCGCAGAGCTCCGGCGATGCACAACTCGAACCGCGAAAGCCGCAATGAGCTTTCTGCAAGCTGCGCAGAAGAAACAAGGCACTAAACCGGCAAATGTCCAGCTAATCTCCAACGTGAAAAGGGTCAGCAAGGAAAGCTCTTGCTAACAGCCCAGAAGCATTGCGACTCTTCTCTGGGTGATTTGCCCACCAACACTTCACATCAGCTCAAGCCGGCTGCCCGGAGGAAAAGAGGCTAGGAAAGATCGTAGCAGGCACGGTTGTTGCTGCACGAGAAGTGCCTGCTCCGGAGGCTTCTTGCGAACAGCGCTAAAAGCACGCGAACATCGCGTTTCTGTGCTTTCCTGAACAGCTTGCGCTGGGACAGTTACAGCCGTGTTTTGCAAGCTGTCCGGGGTTCTGAGGCACTAAAAGTGCGGATGTGTGGCGACTGTGCAAGACGAGAACCGGCTGCTCTGAAAGCCCTTCCTGCTCTTCACGTACGCTTTCTAGCAGCTCTACGGACACACACGCGTCAGCCTCTTCACTGTCCTACACAGCTAGCACGCTGGCAGTTACCGTCAACTTGGAAGCAGCCGCGCAGAAGGCAGTCGCCCTGCAACCGGCGAACAGCGCATCATCGCGGCTACACGCGAGCTGGCCGCACTCGGAGCTTTCGCGGCTCTTCTCTCGCTCTTTCTCGCAGAGCTCCGGCGGTGCACAACTCGAACCGCGAAAGCCGCAATGAGCTTTGTGCAAGCTGCGCAGAAGAAACAAGGCACTAAACCGGCAAATGTCCAGCTAATCTCCAACGTGAAAAGGGTCAGCAAGGAAAGCTCTTGCTAACAGCCCAGAAGCATTGCGACTCTTCTCTGGGTGATTTGCCCACCAACACTTCACATCAGCTCAAGCCGGCTGCCCGGAGGAAAAGAGGCTAGGAAAGATCGTAGCAGGCACGGTTGTTGCTGCACGAGAAGTGCCTGCTCCGGAGGCTTCTTGCGAACAGCGCTAAAAGCACGCGAACATCGCGTTTCTGTGCTTTCCTGAACAGCTTGCGCTGGGACAGTTACAGCCGTGTTTTGCAAGCTGTCCGGGGTTCTGAGGCACTAAAAGTGCGGATGTGTGGCGACTGTGCAAGACGAGAACCGGCTGCTCTGAAAGCCCTTCCTGCTCTTCACGTACGCTTTCTAGCAGCTCTACGGACACACACGCGTCAGCCTCTTCACTGTCCTACACAGCTAGCACGCTGGCAGTTACCGTCAACTTGGAAGCAGCCGCGCAGAAGGCAGTCGCCCTGCAACCGGCGAACAGCGCATCATCGCGGCTACACGCGAGCTGGCCGCACTCGGAGCTTTCGCGGCTCTTCTCTCGCTCTTTCTCGCAGAGCTCCGGCGATGCACAACTCGAACCGCGAAAGCCGCAATGAGCTTTGTGCAAGCTGCGCAGAAGAAACAAGGCACTAAACCGGCAAATGTCCAGCTAATCTCCAACGTGAAAAGGGTCAGCAAGGAAAGCTCTTGCTAACAGCCCAGAAGCATTGCGACTCTTCTCTGGGTGATTTGCCCACCAACACTTCACATCAGCTCAAGCCGGCTGCCCGGAGGAAAAGAGGCTAGGAAAGATCGTAGCAGGCACGGTTGTTGCTGCACGAGAAGTGCCTGCTCCGGAGGCTTCTTGCGAGCAGCGCTAAAAGCACGCGAACATCGCGTTTCTGTGCTTTCCTGAACAGCTTGCGCTGGGACAGTTACAGCCGTGTTTTGCAAGCTGTCCGGGGTTCTGAGGCACTAAAAGTGCGGATGTGTGGCGACTGTGCAAGACGAGAACCGGCTGCTCTGAAAGCCCTTCCTGCTCTTCACGTACGCTTTCTAGCAGCTCTACGGACACACACGCGTCAGCCTCTTCACTGTCCTACACAGCTAGCACGCTGGCAGTTACCGTCAACTTGGAAGCAGCCGCGCAGAAGGCAGTCGCCCTGCAACCGGCGAACAGCGCATCATCGCGGCTACACGCGAGCTGGCCGCACTCGGAGCTTTCGCGGCTCTTCTCTCGCTCTTTCTCGCAGAGCTCCGGCGGTGCACAACTCGAACCGCGAAAGCCGCAATGAGCTTTGTGCAAGCTGCGCAGAAGAAACAAGGCACTAAACCGGCAAATGTCCAGCTAATCTCCAACGTGAAAAGGGTCAGCAAGGAAAGCTCTTGCTAACAGCCCAGAAGCATTGCGACTCTTCTCTGGGTGATTTGCCCACCAACACTTCACATCAGCTCAAGCCGGCTGCCCGGAGGAAAAGAGGCTAGGAAAGATCGTAGCAGGCACGGTTGTTGCTGCACGAGAAGTGCCTGCTCCGGAGGCTTCTTGCGAACAGCGCTAAAAGCACGCGAACATCGCGTTTCTGTGCTTTCCTGAACAGCTTGCGCTGGGACAGTTACAGCCGTGTTTTGCAAGCTGTCCGGGGTTCTGAGGCACTAAAAGTGCGGATGTGTGGCGACTGTGCAAGACGAGAACCGGCTGCTCTGAAAGCCCTTCCTGCTCTTCACGTACGCTTTCTAGCAGCTCTACGGACACACACGCGTCAGCCTCTTCACTGTCCTACACAGCTAGCACGCTGGCAGTTACCGTCAACTTGGAAGCAGCCGCGCAGAAGGCAGTCGCCCTGCAAACGGCGAACAGCGCATCATCGCGGCTACACGCGAGCTGGCCGCACTCGGAGCTTTCGCGGCTCTTCTCTCGCTCTTTCTCGCAGAGCTCCGGCGATGCACAACTCGAACCGCGAAAGCCGCAATGAGCTTTGTGCAAGCTGCGCAGAAGAAACAAGGCACTAAACCGGCAAATGTCCAGCTAATCTCCAACGTGAAAAGGGTCAGCAAGGAAAGCTCTTGCTAACAGCCCAGAAGCATTGCGACTCTTCTCTGGGTGATTTGCCCACCAACACTTCACATCAGCTCAAGCCGGCTGCCCGGAGGAAAAGAGGCTAGGAAAGATCGTAGCAGGCACGGTTGTTGCTGCACGAGAAGTGCCTGCTCCGGAGGCTTCTTGCGAACAGCGCTAAAAGCACGCGAACATCGCGTTTCTGTGCTTTCCTGAACAGCTTGCGCTGGGACAGTTACAGCCGTGTTTTGCAAGCTGTCCGGGGTTCTGAGGCACTAAAAGTGCGGATGTGTGGCGACTGTGCAAGACGAGAACCGGCTGCTCTGAAAGCCCTTCCTGCTCTTCACGTACGCTTTCTAGCAGCTCTACGGACACACACGCGTCAGCCTCTTCACTGTCCTACACAGCTAGCACGCTGGCAGTTACCGTCAACTTGGAAGCAGCCGCGCAGAAGGCAGTCGCCCTGCAACCGGCGAACAGCGCATCATCGCGGCTACACGCGAGCTGGCCGCACTCGGAGCTTTCGCGGCTCTTCTCTCGCTCTTTCTCGCAGAGCTCCGGCGGTGCACAACTCGAACCGCGAAAGCCGCAATGAGCTTTGTGCAAGCTGCGCAGAAGAAACAAGGCACTAAACCGGCAAATGTCCAGCTAATCTCCCACGTGAAAAGGGTCAGCAAGGAAAGCTCTTGCTAACAGCCCAGAAGCATTGCGACTCTTCTCTGGGTGATTTGCCCACCAACACTTCACATCAGCTCAAGCCGGCTGCCCGGAGGAAAAGAGGCTAGGAAAGATCGTAGCAGGCACGGTTGTTGCTGCACGAGAAGTGCCTGCTCCGGAGGCTTCTTGCGAACAGCGCTAAAAGCACGCGAACATCGCGTTTCTGTGCTTTCCTGAACAGCTTGCGCTGGGACAGTTACAGCCGTGTTTTGCAAGCTGTCCGGGGTTCTGAGGCACTAAAAGTGCGGATGTGTGGCGACTGTGCAAGACGAGAACCGGCTGCTCTGAAAGCCCTTCCTGCTCTTCACGTACGCTTTCTAGCAGCTCTACGGACACACACGCGTCAGCCTCTTCACTGTCCTACACAGCTAGCACGCTGGCAGTTACCGTCAACTTGGAAGCAGCCGCGCAGAAGGCAGTCGCCCTGCAACCGGCGAACAGCGCATCATCGCGGCTACACGCGAGCTGGCCGCACTCGGAGCTTTCGCGGCTCTTCTCTCGCTCTTTCTCGCAGAGCTCCGGCGATGCACAACTCGAACCGCGAAAGCCGCAATGAGCTTTGTGCAAGCTGCGCAGAAGAAACAAGGCACTAAACCGGCAAATGTCCAGCTAATCTCCAACGTGAAAAGGGTCAGCAAGGAAAGCTCTTGCTAACAGCCCAGAAGCATTGCGACTCTTCTCTGGGTGATTTGCCCACCAACACTTCACATCAGCTCAAGCCGGCTGCCCGGAGGAAAAGAGGCTAGGAAAGATCGTAGCAGGCACGGTTGTTGCTGCACGAGAAGTGCCTGCTCCGGAGGCTTCTTGCGAGCAGCGCTAAAAGCACGCGAACATCGCGTTTCTGTGCTTTCCTGAACAGCTTGCGCTGGGACAGTTACAGCCGTGTTTTGCAAGCTGTCCGGGGTTCTGAGGCACTAAAAGTGCGGATGTGTGGCGACTGTGCAAGACGAGAACCGGCTGCTCTGAAAGCCCTTCCTGCTCGTCACGTACGCTTTCTAGCAGCTCTACGGACACACACGCGTCAGCCTCTTCACTGTCCTACACAGCTAGCACGCTGGCAGTTACCGTCAACTTGGAAGCAGCCGCGCAGAAGGCAGTCGCCCTGCAACCGGCGAACAGCGCATCATCGCGGCTACACGCGAGCTGGCCGCACTCGGAGCTTTCGCGGCTCTTCTCTCGCTCTTTCTCGCAGAGCTCCGGCGGTGCACAACTCGAACCGCGAAAGCCGCAATGAGCTTTGTGCAAGCTGCGCAGAAGAAACAAGGCACTAAACCGGCAAATGTCCAGCTAATCTCCAACGTGAAAAGGGTCAGCAAGG
Organism: Chlamydotis macqueenii; assembly: GCF_036417535.1. Classification (NCBI taxonomy): domain Eukaryota; kingdom Metazoa; phylum Chordata; class Aves; order Otidiformes; family Otididae; genus Chlamydotis; species Chlamydotis macqueenii. Next base: position 26,979 of record NW_028239109.1, read on the forward strand.
AAAGCTCTTGCTAACAGCCCAGAAGCATTGCGACTCTTCTCTGGGTGATTTGCCCACCAACACTTCACATCAGCTCAAGCCGGCTGCCCGGAGGAAAAGAGGCTAGGAAAGATCGTAGCAGGCACGGTTGTTGCTGCACGAGAAGTGCCTGCTCCGGAGGCTTCTTGCGAACAGCGCTAAAAGCACGCGAACATCGCGTTTCTGTGCTTTCCTGAACAGCTTGCGCTGGGACAGTTACAGCCGTGTTTTGCAAGCTGTCCGGGGTTCTGAGGCACTAAAAGTGCGGATGTGTGGCGACTGTGCAAGACGAGAACCGGCTGCTCTGAAAGCCCTTCCTGCTCTTCACGTACGCTTTCTAGCAGCTCTACGGACACACACGCGTCAGCCTCTTCACTGTCCTACACAGCTAGCACGCTGGCAGTTACCGTCAACTTGGAAGCAGCCGCGCAGAAGGCAGTCGCCCTGCAACCGGCGAACAGCGCATCATCGCGGCTACACGCGAGCTGGCCGCACTCGGAGCTTTCGCGGCTCTTCTCTCGCTCTTTCTCGCAGAGCTCCGGCGATGCACAACTCGAACCGCGAAAGCCGCAATGAGCTTTCTGCAAGCTGCGCAGAAGAAACAAGGCACTAAACCGGCAAATGTCCAGCTAATCTCCAACGTGAAAAGGGTCAGCAAGGAAAGCTCTTGCTAACAGCCCAGAAGCATTGCGACTCTTCTCTGGGTGATTTGCCCACCAACACTTCACATCAGCTCAAGCCGGCTGCCCGGAGGAAAAGAGGCTAGGAAAGATCGTAGCAGGCACGGTTGTTGCTGCACGAGAAGTGCCTGCTCCGGAGGCTTCTTGCGAACAGCGCTAAAAGCACGCGAACATCGCGTTTCTGTGCTTTCCTGAACAGCTTGCGCTGGGACAGTTACAGCCGTGTTTTGCAAGCTGTCCGGGGTTCTGAGGCACTAAAAGTGCGGATGTGTGGCGACTGTGCAAGACGAGAACCGGCTGCTCTGAAAGCCCTTCCTGCTCTTCACGTACGCTTTCTAGCAGCTCTACGGACACACACGCGTCAGCCTCTTCACTGTCCTACACAGCTAGCACGCTGGCAGTTACCGTCAACTTGGAAGCAGCCGCGCAGAAGGCAGTCGCCCTGCAACCGGCGAACAGCGCATCATCGCGGCTACACGCGAGCTGGCCGCACTCGGAGCTTTCGCGGCTCTTCTCTCGCTCTTTCTCGCAGAGCTCCGGCGATGCACAACTCGAACCGCGAAAGCCGCAATGAGCTTTGTGCAAGCTGCGCAGAAGAAACAAGGCACTAAACCGGCAAATGTCCAGCTAATCTCCCACGTGAAAAGGGTCAGCAAGGAAAGCTCTTGCTAACAGCCCAGAAGCATTGCGACTCTTCTCTGGGTGATTTGCCCACCAACACTTCACATCAGCTCAAGCCGGCTGCCCGGAGGAAAAGAGGCTAGGAAAGATCGTAGCAGGCACGGTTGTTGCTGCACGAGAAGTGCCTGCTCCGGAGGCTTCTTGCGAACAGCGCTAAAAGCACGCGAACATCGCGTTTCTGTGCTTTCCTGAACAGCTTGCGCTGGGACAGTTACAGCCGTGTTTTGCAAGCTGTCCGGGGTTCTGAGGCACTAAAAGTGCGGATGTGTGGCGACTGTGCAAGACGAGAACCGGCTGCTCTGAAAGCCCTTCCTGCTCTTCACGTACGCTTTCTAGCAGCTCTACGGACACACACGCGTCAGCCTCTTCACTGTCCTACACAGCTAGCACGCTGGCAGTTACCGTCAACTTGGAAGCAGCCGCGCAGAAGGCAGTCGCCCTGCAACCGGCGAACAGCGCATCATCGCGGCTACACGCGAGCTGGCCGCACTCGGAGCTTTCGCGGCTCTTCTCTCGCTCTTTCTCGCAGAGCTCCGGCGATGCACAACTCGAACCGCGAAAGCCGCAATGAGCTTTGTGCAAGCTGCGCAGAAGAAACAAGGCACTAAACCGGCAAATGTCCAGCTAATCTCCAACGTGAAAAGGGTCAGCAAGGAAAGCTCTTGCTAACAGCCCAGAAGCATTGCGACTCTTCTCTGGGTGATTTGCCCACCAACACTTCACATCAGCTCAAGCCGGCTGCCCGGAGGAAAAGAGGCTAGGAAAGATCGTAGCAGGCACGGTTGTTGCTGCACGAGAAGTGCCTGCTCCGGAGGCTTCTTGCGAACAGCGCTAAAAGCACGCGAACATCGCGTTTCTGTGCTTTCCTGAACAGCTTGCGCTGGGACAGTTACAGCCGTGTTTTGCAAGCTGTCCGGGGTTCTGAGGCACTAAAAGTGCGGATGTGTGGCGACTGTCCAAGACGAGAACCGGCTGCTCTGAAAGCCCTTCCTGCCCTTCACCTACGCTTTCTAGCAGCTCTACGGACACACACGCGTCAGCCTCTTCACTGTCCTACACAGCTAGCACGCTGGCAGTTACCGTCAACTTGGAAGCAGCCGCGCAGAAGGCAGTCGCCCTGCAACCGGCGAACAGCGCATCATCGCGGCTACACGCGAGCTGGCCGCACTCGGAGCTTTCGCGGCTCTTCTCTCGCTCTTTCTCGCAGAGCTCCGGCGATGCACAACTCGAACCGCGAAAGCCGCAATGAGCTTTGTGCAAGCTGCGCAGAAGAAACAAGGCACTAAACCGGCAAATGTCCAGCTAATCTCCAACGTGAAAAGGGTCAGCAAGGAAAGCTCTTGCTAACAGCCCAGAAGCATTGCGACTCTTCTCTGGGTGATTTGCCCACCAACACTTCACATCAGCTCAAGCCGGCTGCCCGGAGGAAAAGAGGCTAGGAAAGATCGTAGCAGGCACGGTTGTTGCTGCACGAGAAGTGCCTGCTCCGGAGGCTTCTTGCGAGCAGCGCTAAAAGCACGCGAACATCGCGTTTCTGTGCTTTCCTGAACAGCTTGCGCTGGGACAGTTACAGCCGTGTTTTGCAAGCTGTCCGGGGTTCTGAGGCACTAAAAGTGCGGATGTGTGGCGACTGTGCAAGACGAGAACCGGCTGCTCTGAAAGCCCTTCCTGCTCTTCACGTACGCTTTCTAGCAGCTCTACGGACACACACGCGTCAGCCTCTTCACTGTCCTACACAGCTAGCACGCTGGCAGTTACCGTCAACTTGGAAGCAGCCGCGCAGAAGGCAGTCGCCCTGCAACCGGCGAACAGCGCATCATCGCGGCTACACGCGAGCTGGCCGCACTCGGAGCTTTCGCGGCTCTTCTCTCGCTCTTTCTCGCAGAGCTCCGGCGATGCACAACTCGAACCGCGAAAGCCGCAATGAGCTTTGTGCAAGCTGCGCAGAAGAAACAAGGCACTAAACCGGCAAATGTCCAGCTAATCTCCAACGTGAAAAGGGTCAGCAAGGAAAGCTCTTGCTAACAGCCCAGAAGCATTGCGACTCTTCTCTGGGTGATTTGCCCACCAACACTTCACATCAGCTCAAGCCGGCTGCCCGGAGGAAAAGAGGCTAGGAAAGATCGTAGCAGGCACGGTTGTTGCTGCACGAGAAGTGCCTGCTCCGGAGGCTTCTTGCGAGCAGCGCTAAAAGCACGCGAACATCGCGTTTCTGTGCTTTCCTGAACAGCTTGCGCTGGGACAGTTACAGCCGTGTTTTGCAAGCTGTCCGGGGTTCTGAGGCACTAAAAGTGCGGATGTGTGGCGACTGTCCAAGACGAGAACCGGCTGCTCTGAAAGCCCTTCCTGCTCTTCACGTACGCTTTCTAGCAGCTCTACGGACACACACGCGTCAGCCTCTTCACTGTCCTACACAGCTAGCACGCTGGCAGTTACCGTCAACTTGGAAGCAGCCGCGCAGAAGGCAGTCGCCCTGCAACCGGCGAACAGCGCATCATCGCGGCTACACGCGAGCTGGCCGCACTCGGAGCTTTCGCGGCTCTTCTCTCGCTCTTTCTCGCAGAGCTCCGGCGATGCACAACTCGAACCGCGAAAGCCGCAATGAGCTTTGTGCAAGCTGCGCAGAAGAAACAAGGCACTAAACCGGCAAATGTCCAGCTAATCTCCAACGTGAAAAGGGTCAGCAAGGAAAGCTCTTGCTAACAGCCCAGAAGCATTGCGACTCTTCTCTGGGTGATTTGCCCACCAACACTTCACATCAGCTCAAGCCGGCTGCCCGGAGGAAAAGAGGCTAGGAAAGATCGTAGCAGGCACGGTTGTTGCTGCACGAGAAGTGCCTGCTCCGGAGGCTTCTTGCGAACAGCGCTAAAAGCACGCGAACATCGCGTTTCTGTGCTTTCCTGAACAGCTTGCGCTGGGACAGTTACAGCCGTGTTTTGCAAGCTGTCCGGGGTTCTGAGGCACTAAAAGTGCGGATGTGTGGCGACTGTGCAAGACGAGAACCGGCTGCTCTGAAAGCCCTTCCTGCTCTTCACGTACGCTTTCTAGCAGCTCTACGGACACACACGCGTCAGCCTCTTCACTGTCCTACACAGCTAGCACGCTGGCAGTTACCGTCAACTTGGAAGCAGCCGCGCAGAAGGCAGTCGCCCTGCAACCGGCGAACAGCGCATCATCGCGGCTACACGCGAGCTGGCCGCACTCGGAGCTTTCGCGGCTCTTCTCTCGCTCTTTCTCGCAGAGCTCCGGCGATGCACAACTCGAACCGCGAAAGCCGCAATGAGCTTTGTGCAAGCTGCGCAGAAGAAACAAGGCACTAAACCGGCAAATGTCCAGCTAATCTCCAACGTGAAAAGGGTCAGCAAGGAAAGCTCTTGCTAACAGCCCAGAAGCATTGCGACTCTTCTCTGGGTGATTTGCCCACCAACACTTCACATCAGCTCAAGCCGGCTGCCCGGAGGAAAAGAGGCTAGGAAAGATCGTAGCAGGCACGGTTGTTGCTGCACGAGAAGTGCCTGCTCCGGAGGCTTCTTGCGAACAGCGCTAAAAGCACGCGAACATCGCGTTTCTGTGCTTTCCTGAACAGCTTGCGCTGGGACAGTTACAGCCGTGTTTTGCAAGCTGTCCGGGGTTCTGAGGCACTAAAAGTGCGGATGTGTGGCGACTGTGCAAGACGAGAACCGGCTGCTCTGAAAGCCCTTCCTGCTCTTCACGTACGCTTTCTAGCAGCTCTACGGACACACACGCGTCAGCCTCTTCACTGTCCTACACAGCTAGCACGCTGGCAGTTACCGTCAACTTGGAAGCAGCCGCGCAGAAGGCAGTCGCCCTGCAACCGGCGAACAGCGCATCATCGCGGCTACACGCGAGCTGGCCGCACTCGGAGCTTTCGCGGCTCTTCTCTCGCTCTTTCTCGCAGAGCTCCGGCGATGCACAACTCGAACCGCGAAAGCCGCAATGAGCTTTGTGCAAGCTGCGCAGAAGAAACAAGGCACTAAACCGGCAAATGTCCAGCTAATCTCCAACGTGAAAAGGGTCAGCAAGGAAAGCTCTTGCTAACAGCCCAGAAGCATTGCGACTCTTCTCTGGGTGATTTGCCCACCAACACTTCACATCAGCTCAAGCCGGCTGCCCGGAGGAAAAGAGGCTAGGAAAGATCGTAGCAGGCACGGTTGTTGCTGCACGAGAAGTGCCTGCTCCGGAGGCTTCTTGCGAACAGCGCTAAAAGCACGCGAACATCGCGTTTCTGTGCTTTCCTGAACAGCTTGCGCTGGGACAGTTACAGCCGTGTTTTGCAAGCTGTCCGGGGTTCTGAGGCACTAAAAGTGCGGATGTGTGGCGACTGTGCAAGACGAGAACCGGCTGCTCTGAAAGCCCTTCCTGCTCTTCACGTACGCTTTCTAGCAGCTCTACGGACACACACGCGTCAGCCTCTTCACTGTCCTACACAGCTAGCACGCTGGCAGTTACCGTCAACTTGGAAGCAGCCGCGCAGAAGGCAGTCGCCCTGCAACCGGCGAACAGCGCATCATCGCGGCTACACGCGAGCTGGCCGCACTCGGAGCTTTCGCGGCTCTTCTCTCGCTCTTTCTCGCAGAGCTCCGGCGGTGCACAACTCGAACCGCGAAAGCCGCAATGAGCTTTGTGCAAGCTGCGCAGAAGAAACAAGGCACTAAACCGGCAAATGTCCAGCTAATCTCCAACGTGAAAAGGGTCAGCAAGGAAAGCTCTTGCTAACAGCCCAGAAGCATTGCGACTCTTCTCTGGGTGATTTGCCCACCAACACTTCACATCAGCTCAAGCCGGCTGCCCGGAGGAAAAGAGGCTAGGAAAGATCGTAGCAGGCACGGTTGTTGCTGCACGAGAAGTGCCTGCTCCGGAGGCTTCTTGCGAACAGCGCTAAAAGCACGCGAACATCGCGTTTCTGTGCTTTCCTGAACAGCTTGCGCTGGGACAGTTACAGCCGTGTTTTGCAAGCTGTCCGGGGTTCTGAGGCACTAAAAGTGCGGATGTGTGGCGACTGTGCAAGACGAGAACCGGCTGCTCTGAAAGCCCTTCCTGCTCTTCACGTACGCTTTCTAGCAGCTCTACGGACACACACGCGTCAGCCTCTTCACTGTCCTACACAGCTAGCACGCTGGCAGTTACCGTCAACTTGGAAGCAGCCGCGCAGAAGGCAGTCGCCCTGCAACCGGCGAACAGCGCATCATCGCGGCTACACGCGAGCTGGCCGCACTCGGAGCTTTCGCGGCTCTTCTCTCGCTCTTTCTCGCAGAGCTCCGGCGATGCACAACTCGAACCGCGAAAGCCGCAATGAGCTTTGTGCAAGCTGCGCAGAAGAAACAAGGCACTAAACCGGCAAATGTCCAGCTAATCTCCAACGTGAAAAGGGTCAGCAAGGAAAGCTCTTGCTAACAGCCCAGAAGCATTGCGACTCTTCTCTGGGTGATTTGCCCACCAACACTTCACATCAGCTCAAGCCGGCTGCCCGGAGGAAAAGAGGCTAGGAAAGATCGTAGCAGGCACGGTTGTTGCTGCACGAGAAGTGCCTGCTCCGGAGGCTTCTTGCGAACAGCGCTAAAAGCACGCGAACATCGCGTTTCTGTGCTTTCCTGAACAGCTTGCGCTGGGACAGTTACAGCCGTGTTTTGCAAGCTGTCCGGGGTTCTGAGGCACTAAAAGTGCGGATGTGTGGCGACTGTGCAAGACGAGAACCGGCTGCTCTGAAAGCCCTTCCTGCTCTTCACGTACGCTTTCTAGCAGCTCTACGGACACACACGCGTCAGCCTCTTCACTGTCCTACACAGCTAGCACGCTGGCAGTTACCGTCAACTTGGAAGCAGCCGCGCAGAAGGCAGTCGCCCTGCAACCGGCGAACAGCGCATCATCGCGGCTACACGCGAGCTGGCCGCACTCGGAGCTTTCGCGGCTCTTCTCTCGCTCTTTCTCGCAGAGCTCCGGCGGTGCACAACTCGAACCGCGAAAGCCGCAATGAGCTTTGTGCAAGCTGCGCAGAAGAAACAAGGCACTAAACCGGCAAATGTCCAGCTAATCTCCAACGTGAAAAGGGTCAGCAAGGAAAGCTCTTGCTAACAGCCCAGAAGCATTGCGACTCTTCTCTGGGTGATTTGCCCACCAACACTTCACATCAGCTCAAGCCGGCTGCCCGGAGGAAAAGAGGCTAGGAAAGATCGTAGCAGGCACGGTTGTTGCTGCACGAGAAGTGCCTGCTCCGGAGGCTTCTTGCGAACAGCGCTAAAAGCACGCGAACATCGCGTTTCTGTGCTTTCCTGAACAGCTTGCGCTGGGACAGTTACAGCCGTGTTTTGCAAGCTGTCCGGGGTTCTGAGGCACTAAAAGTGCGGATGTGTGGCGACTGTGCAAGACGAGAACCGGCTGCTCTGAAAGCCCTTCCTGCTCTTCACGTACGCTTTCTAGCAGCTCTACGGACACACACGCGTCAGCCTCTTCACTGTCCTACACAGCTAGCACGCTGGCAGTTACCGTCAACTTGGAAGCAGCCGCGCAGAAGGCAGTCGCCCTGCAACCGGCGAACAGCGCATCATCGCGGCTACACGCGAGCTGGCCGCACTCGGAGCTTTCGCGGCTCTTCTCTCGCTCTTTCTCGCAGAGCTCCGGCGATGCACAACTCGAACCGCGAAAGCCGCAATGAGCTTTGTGCAAGCTGCGCAGAAGAAACAAGGCACTAAACCGGCAAATGTCCAGCTAATCTCCAACGTGAAAAGGGTCAGCAAGGAAAGCTCTTGCTAACAGCCCAGAAGCATTGCGACTCTTCTCTGGGTGATTTGCCCACCAACACTTCACATCAGCTCAAGCCGGCTGCCCGGAGGAAAAGAGGCTAGGAAAGATCGTAGCAGGCACGGTTGTTGCTGCACGAGAAGTGCCTGCTCCGGAGGCTTCTTGCGAACAGCGCTAAAAGCACGCGAACATCGCGTTTCTGTGCTTTCCTGAACAGCTTGCGCTGGGACAGTTACAGCCGTGTTTTGCAAGCTGTCCGGGGTTCTGAGGCACTAAAAGTGCGGATGTGTGGCGACTGTGCAAGACGAGAACCGGCTGCTCTGAAAGCCCTTCCTGCTCTTCACGTACGCTTTCTAGCAGCTCTACGGACACACACGCGTCAGCCTCTTCACTGTCCTACACAGCTAGCACGCTGGCAGTTACCGTCAACTTGGAAGCAGCCGCGCAGAAGGCAGTCGCCCTGCAACCGGCGAACAGCGCATCATCGCGGCTACACGCGAGCTGGCCGCACTCGGAGCTTTCGCGGCTCTTCTCTCGCTCTTTCTCGCAGAGCTCCGGCGATGCACAACTCGAACCGCGAAAGCCGCAATGAGCTTTGTGCAAGCTGCGCAGAAGAAACAAGGCACTAAACCGGCAAATGTCCAGCTAATCTCCAACGTGAAAAGGGTCAGCAAGGAAAGCTCTTGCTAACAGCCCAGAAGCATTGCGACTCTTCTCTGGGTGATTTGCCCACCAACACTTCACATCAGCTCAAGCCGGCTGCCCGGAGGAAAAGAGGCTAGGAAAGATCGTAGCAGGCACGGTTGTTGCTGCACGAGAAGTGCCTGCTCCGGAGGCTTCTTGCGAACAGCGCTAAAAGCACGCGAACATCGCGTTTCTGTGCTTTCCTGAACAGCTTGCGCTGGGACAGTTACAGCCGTGTTTTGCAAGCTGTCCGGGGTTCTGAGGCACTAAAAGTGCGGATGTGTGGCGACTGTGCAAGACGAGAACCGGCTGCTCTGAAAGCCCTTCCTGCTCTTCACGTACGCTTTCTAGCAGCTCTACGGACACACACGCGTCAGCCTCTTCACTGTCCTACACAGCTAGCACGCTGGCAGTTACCGTCAACTTGGAAGCAGCCGCGCAGAAGGCAGTCGCCCTGCAACCGGCGAACAGCGCATCATCGCGGCTACACGCGAGCTGGCCGCACTCGGAGCTTTCGCGGCTCTTCTCTCGCTCTTTCTCGCAGAGCTCCGGCGATGCACAACTCGAACCGCGAAAGCCGCAATGAGCTTTGTGCAAGCTGCGCAGAAGAAACAAGGCACTAAACCGGCAAATGTCCAGCTAATCTCCAACGTGAAAAGGGTCAGCAAGGAAAGCTCTTGCTAACAGCCCAGAAGCATTGCGACTCTTCTCTGGGTGATTTGCCCACCAACACTTCACATCAGCTCAAGCCGGCTGCCCGGAGGAAAAGAGGCTAGGAAAGATCGTAGCAGGCACGGTTGTTGCTGCACGAGAAGTGCCTGCTCCGGAGGCTTCTTGCGAACAGCGCTAAAAGCACGCGAACATCGCGTTTCTGTGCTTTCCTGAACAGCTTGCGCTGGGACAGTTACAGCCGTGTTTTGCAAGCTGTCCGGGGTTCTGAGGCACTAAAAGTGCGGATGTGTGGCGACTGTGCAAGACGAGAACCGGCTGCTCTGAAAGCCCTTCCTGCTCTTCACGTACGCTTTCTAGCAGCTCTACGGACACACACGCGTCAGCCTCTTCACTGTCCTACACAGCTAGCACGCTGGCAGTTACCGTCAACTTGGAAGCAGCCGCGCAGAAGGCAGTCGCCCTGCAACCGGCGAACAGCGCATCATCGCGGCTACACGCGAGCTGGCCGCACTCGGAGCTTTCGCGGCTCTTCTCTCGCTCTTTCTCGCAGAGCTCCGGCGGTGCACAACTCGAACCGCGAAAGCCGCAATGAGCTTTGTGCAAGCTGCGCAGAAGAAACAAGGCACTAAACCGGCAAATGTCCAGCTAATCTCCAACGTGAAAAGGGTCAGCAAGGAAAGCTCTTGCTAACAGCCCAGAAGCATTGCGACTCTTCTCTGGGTGATTTGCCCACCAACACTTCACATCAGCTCAAGCCGGCTGCCCGGAGGAAAAGAGGCTAGGAAAGATCGTAGCAGGCACGGTTGTTGCTGCACGAGAAGTGCCTGCTCCGGAGGCTTCTTGCGAACAGCGCTAAAAGCACGCGAACATCGCGTTTCTGTGCTTTCCTGAACAGCTTGCGCTGGGACAGTTACAGCCGTGTTTTGCAAGCTGTCCGGGGTTCTGAGGCACTAAAAGTGCGGATGTGTGGCGACTGTCCAAGACGAGAACCGGCTGCTCTGAAAGCCCTTCCTGCCCTTCACCTACGCTTTCTAGCAGCTCTACGGACACACACGCGTCAGCCTCTTCACTGTCCTACACAGCTAGCACGCTGGCAGTTACCGTCAACTTGGAAGCAGCCGCGCAGAAGGCAGTCGCCCTGCAACCGGCGAACAGCGCATCATCGCGGCTACACGCGAGCTGGCCGCACTCGGAGCTTTCGCGGCTCTTCTCTCGCTCTTTCTCGCAGAGCTCCGGCGATGCACAACTCGAACCGCGAAAGCCGCAATGAGCTTTGTGCAAGCTGCGCAGAAGAAACAAGGCACTAAACCGGCAAATGTCCAGCTAATCTCCAACGTGAAAAGGGTCAGCAAGGAAAGCTCTTGCTAACAGCCCAGAAGCATTGCGACTCTTCTCTGGGTGATTTGCCCACCAACACTTCACATCAGCTCAAGCCGGCTGCCCGGAGGAAAAGAGGCTAGGAAAGATCGTAGCAGGCACGGTTGTTGCTGCACGAGAAGTGCCTGCTCCGGAGGCTTCTTGCGAGCAGCGCTAAAAGCACGCGAACATCGCGTTTCTGTGCTTTCCTGAACAGCTTGCGCTGGGACAGTTACAGCCGTGTTTTGCAAGCTGTCCGGGGTTCTGAGGCACTAAAAGTGCGGATGTGTGGCGACTGTGCAAGACGAGAACCGGCTGCTCTGAAAGCCCTTCCTGCTCTTCACGTACGCTTTCTAGCAGCTCTACGGACACACACGCGTCAGCCTCTTCACTGTCCTACACAGCTAGCACGCTGGCAGTTACCGTCAACTTGGAAGCAGCCGCGCAGAAGGCAGTCGCCCTGCAACCGGCGAACAGCGCATCATCGCGGCTACACGCGAGCTGGCCGCACTCGGAGCTTTCGCGGCTCTTCTCTCGCTCTTTCTCGCAGAGCTCCGGCGATGCACAACTCGAACCGCGAAAGCCGCAATGAGCTTTGTGCAAGCTGCGCAGAAGAAACAAGGCACTAAACCGGCAAATGTCCAGCTAATCTCCAACGTGAAAAGGGTCAGCAAGGAAAGCTCTTGCTAACAGCCCAGAAGCATTGCGACTCTTCTCTGGGTGATTTGCCCACCAACACTTCACATCAGCTCAAGCCGGCTGCCCGGAGGAAAAGAGGCTAGGAAAGATCGTAGCAGGCACGGTTGTTGCTGCACGAGAAGTGCCTGCTCCGGAGGCTTCTTGCGAACAGCGCTAAAAGCACGCGAACATCGCGTTTCTGTGCTTTCCTGAACAGCTTGCGCTGGGACAGTTACAGCCGTGTTTTGCAAGCTGTCCGGGGTTCTGAGGCACTAAAAGTGCGGATGTGTGGCGACTGTCCAAGACGAGAACCGGCTGCTCTGAAAGCCCTTCCTGCTCTTCACGTACGCTTTCTAGCAGCTCTACGGACACACACGCGTCAGCCTCTTCACTGTCCTACACAGCTAGCACGCTGGCAGTTACCGTCAACTTGGAAGCAGCCGCGCAGAAGGCAGTCGCCCTGCAACCGGCGAACAGCGCATCATCGCGGCTACACGCGAGCTGGCCGCACTCGGAGCTTTCGCGGCTCTTCTCTCGCTCTTTCTCGCAGAGCTCCGGCGATGCACAACTCGAACCGCGAAAGCCGCAATGAGCTTTGTGCAAGCTGCGCAGAAGAAACAAGGCACTAAACCGGCAAATGTCCAGCTAATCTCCAACGTGAAAAGGGTCAGCAAGGAAAGCTCTTGCTAACAGCCCAGAAGCATTGCGACTCTTCTCTGGGTGATTTGCCCACCAACACTTCACATCAGCTCAAGCCGGCTGCCCGGAGGAAAAGAGGCTAGGAAAGATCGTAGCAGGCACGGTTGTTGCTGCACGAGAAGTGCCTGCTCCGGAGGCTTCTTGCGAACAGCGCTAAAAGCACGCGAACATCGCGTTTCTGTGCTTTCCTGAACAGCTTGCGCTGGGACAGTTACAGCCGTGTTTTGCAAGCTGTCCGGGGTTCTGAGGCACTAAAAGTGCGGATGTGTGGCGACTGTGCAAGACGAGAACCGGCTGCTCTGAAAGCCCTTCCTGCTCTTCACGTACGCTTTCTAGCAGCTCTACGGACACACACGCGTCAGCCTCTTCACTGTCCTACACAGCTAGCACGCTGGCAGTTACCGTCAACTTGGAAGCAGCCGCGCAGAAGGCAGTCGCCCTGCAACCGGCGAACAGCGCATCATCGCGGCTACACGCGAGCTGGCCGCACTCGGAGCTTTCGCGGCTCTTCTCTCGCTCTTTCTCGCAGAGCTCCGGCGGTGCACAACTCGAACCGCGAAAGCCGCAATGAGCTTTGTGCAAGCTGCGCAGAAGAAACAAGGCACTAAACCGGCAAATGTCCAGCTAATCTCCAACGTGAAAAGGGTCAGCAAGGAAAGCTCTTGCTAACAGCCCAGAAGCATTGCGACTCTTCTCTGGGTGATTTGCCCACCAACACTTCACATCAGCTCAAGCCGGCTGCCCGGAGGAAAAGAGGCTAGGAAAGATCGTAGCAGGCACGGTTGTTGCTGCACGAGAAGTGCCTGCTCCGGAGGCTTCTTGCGAACAGCGCTAAAAGCACGCGAACATCGCGTTTCTGTGCTTTCCTGAACAGCTTGCGCTGGGACAGTTACAGCCGTGTTTTGCAAGCTGTCCGGGGTTCTGAGGCACTAAAAGTGCGGATGTGTGGCGACTGTGCAAGACGAGAACCGGCTGCTCTGAAAGCCCTTCCTGCTCTTCACGTACGCTTTCTAGCAGCTCTACGGACACACACGCGTCAGCCTCTTCACTGTCCTACACAGCTAGCACGCTGGCAGTTACCGTCAACTTGGAAGCAGCCGCGCAGAAGGCAGTCGCCCTGCAACCGGCGAACAGCGCATCATCGCGGCTACACGCGAGCTGGCCGCACTCGGAGCTTTCGCGGCTCTTCTCTCGCTCTTTCTCGCAGAGCTCCGGCGATGCACAACTCGAACCGCGAAAGCCGCAATGAGCTTTGTGCAAGCTGCGCAGAAGAAACAAGGCACTAAACCGGCAAATGTCCAGCTAATCTCCAACGTGAAAAGGGTCAGCAAGGAAAGCTCTTGCTAACAGCCCAGAAGCATTGCGACTCTTCTCTGGGTGATTTGCCCACCAACACTTCACATCAGCTCAAGCCGGCTGCCCGGAGGAAAAGAGGCTAGGAAAGATCGTAGCAGGCACGGTTGTTGCTGCACGAGAAGTGCCTGCTCCGGAGGCTTCTTGCGAACAGCGCTAAAAGCACGCGAACATCGCGTTTCTGTGCTTTCCTGAACAGCTTGCGCTGGGACAGTTACAGCCGTGTTTTGCAAGCTGTCCGGGGTTCTGAGGCACTAAAAGTGCGGATGTGTGGCGACTGTGCAAGACGAGAACCGGCTGCTCTGAAAGCCCTTCCTGCTCTTCACGTACGCTTTCTAGCAGCTCTACGGACACACACGCGTCAGCCTCTTCACTGTCCTACACAGCTAGCACGCTGGCAGTTACCGTCAACTTGGAAGCAGCCGCGCAGAAGGCAGTCGCCCTGCAACCGGCGAACAGCGCATCATCGCGGCTACACGCGAGCTGGCCGCACTCGGAGCTTTCGCGGCTCTTCTCTCGCTCTTTCTCGCAGAGCTCCGGCGGTGCACAACTCGAACCGCGAAAGCCGCAATGAGCTTTGTGCAAGCTGCGCAGAAGAAACAAGGCACTAAACCGGCAAATGTCCAGCTAATCTCCAACGTGAAAAGGGTCAGCAAGGAAAGCTCTTGCTAACAGCCCAGAAGCATTGCGACTCTTCTCTGGGTGATTTGCCCACCAACACTTCACATCAGCTCAAGCCGGCTGCCCGGAGGAAAAGAGGCTAGGAAAGATCGTAGCAGGCACGGTTGTTGCTGCACGAGAAGTGCCTGCTCCGGAGGCTTCTTGCGAACAGCGCTAAAAGCACGCGAACATCGCGTTTCTGTGCTTTCCTGAACAGCTTGCGCTGGGACAGTTACAGCCGTGTTTTGCAAGCTGTCCGGGGTTCTGAGGCACTAAAAGTGCGGATGTGTGGCGACTGTGCAAGACGAGAACCGGCTGCTCTGAAAGCCCTTCCTGCTCTTCACGTACGCTTTCTAGCAGCTCTACGGACACACACGCGTCAGCCTCTTCACTGTCCTACACAGCTAGCACGCTGGCAGTTACCGTCAACTTGGAAGCAGCCGCGCAGAAGGCAGTCGCCCTGCAACCGGCGAACAGCGCATCATCGCGGCTACACGCGAGCTGGCCGCACTCGGAGCTTTCGCGGCTCTTCTCTCGCTCTTTCTCGCAGAGCTCCGGCGGTGCACAACTCGAACCGCGAAAGCCGCAATGAGCTTTGTGCAAGCTGCGCAGAAGAAACAAGGCACTAAACCGGCAAATGTCCAGCTAATCTCCAACGTGAAAAGGGTCAGCAAGGAAAGCTCTTGCTAACAGCCCAGAAGCATTGCGACTCTTCTCTGGGTGATTTGCCCACCAACACTTCACATCAGCTCAAGCCGGCTGCCCGGAGGAAAAGAGGCTAGGAAAGATCGTAGCAGGCACGGTTGTTGCTGCACGAGAAGTGCCTGCTCCGGAGGCTTCTTGCGAACAGCGCTAAAAGCACGCGAACATCGCGTTTCTGTGCTTTCCTGAACAGCTTGCGCTGGGACAGTTACAGCCGTGTTTTGCAAGCTGTCCGGGGTTCTGAGGCACTAAAAGTGCGGATGTGTGGCGACTGTGCAAGACGAGAACCGGCTGCTCTGAAAGCCCTTCCTGCTCTTCACGTACGCTTTCTAGCAGCTCTACGGACACACACGCGTCAGCCTCTTCACTGTCCTACACAGCTAGCACGCTGGCAGTTACCGTCAACTTGGAAGCAGCCGCGCAGAAGGCAGTCGCCCTGCAACCGGCGAACAGCGCATCATCGCGGCTACACGCGAGCTGGCCGCACTCGGAGCTTTCGCGGCTCTTCTCTCGCTCTTTCTCGCAGAGCTCCGGCGATGCACAACTCGAACCGCGAAAGCCGCAATGAGCTTTGTGCAAGCTGCGCAGAAGAAACAAGGCACTAAACCGGCAAATGTCCAGCTAATCTCCAACGTGAAAAGGGTCAGCAAGGAAAGCTCTTGCTAACAGCCCAGAAGCATTGCGACTCTTCTCTGGGTGATTTGCCCACCAACACTTCACATCAGCTCAAGCCGGCTGCCCGGAGGAAAAGAGGCTAGGAAAGATCGTAGCAGGCACGGTTGTTGCTGCACGAGAAGTGCCTGCTCCGGAGGCTTCTTGCGAACAGCGCTAAAAGCACGCGAACATCGCGTTTCTGTGCTTTCCTGAACAGCTTGCGCTGGGACAGTTACAGCCGTGTTTTGCAAGCTGTCCGGGGTTCTGAGGCACTAAAAGTGCGGATGTGTGGCGACTGTGCAAGACGAGAACCGGCTGCTCTGAAAGCCCTTCCTGCTCTTCACGTACGCTTTCTAGCAGCCCTACGGACACACACGCGTCAGCCTCTTCACTGTCCTACACAGCTAGCACGCTGGCAGTTACCGTCAACTTGGAAGCAGCCGCGCAGAAGGCAGTCGCCCTGCAACCGGCGAACAGCGCATCATCGCGGCTACACGCGAGCTGGCCGCACTCGGAGCTTTCGCGGCTCTTCTCTCGCTCTTTCTCGCAGAGCTCCGGCGGTGCACAACTCGAACCGCGAAAGCCGCAATGAGCTTTGTGCAAGCTGCGCAGAAGAAACAAGGCACTAAACCGGCAAATGTCCAGCTAATCTCCAACGTGAAAAGGGTCAGCAAGGAAAGCTCTTGCTAACAGCCCAGAAGCATTGCGACTCTTCTCTGGGTGATTTGCCCACCAACACTTCACATCAGCTCAAGCCGGCTGCCCGGAGGAAAAGAGGCTAGGAAAGATCGTAGCAGGCACGGTTGTTGCTGCACGAGAAGTGCCTGCTCCGGAGGCTTCTTGCGAACAGCGCTAAAAGCACGCGAACATCGCGTTTCTGTGCTTTCCTGAACAGCTTGCGCTGGGACAGTTACAGCCGTGTTTTGCAAGCTGTCCGGGGTTCTGAGGCACTAAAAGTGCGGATGTGTGGCGACTGTGCAAGACGAGAACCGGCTGCTCTGAAAGCCCTTCCTGCTCTTCACGTACGCTTTCTAGCAGCTCTACGGACACACACGCGTCAGCCTCTTCACTGTCCTACACAGCTAGCACGCTGGCAGTTACCGTCAACTTGGAAGCAGCCGCGCAGAAGGCAGTCGCCCTGCAACCGGCGAACAGCGCATCATCGCGGCTACACGCGAGCTGGCCGCACTCGGAGCTTTCGCGGCTCTTCTCTCGCTCTTTCTCGCAGAGCTCCGGCGATGCACAACTCGAACCGCGAAAGCCGCAATGAGCTTTGTGCAAGCTGCGCAGAAGAAACAAGGCACTAAACCGGCAAATGTCCAGCTAATCTCCAACGTGAAAAGGGTCAGCAAGGAAAGCTCTTGCTAACAGCCCAGAAGCATTGCGACTCTTCTCTGGGTGATTTGCCCACCAACACTTCACATCAGCTCAAGCCGGCTGCCCGGAGGAAAAGAGGCTAGGAAAGATCGTAGCAGGCACGGTTGTTGCTGCACGAGAAGTGCCTGCTCCGGAGGCTTCTTGCGAACAGCGCTAAAAGCACGCGAACATCGCGTTTCTGTGCTTTCCTGAACAGCTTGCGCTGGGACAGTTACAGCCGTGTTTTGCAAGCTGTCCGGGGTTCTGAGGCACTAAAAGTGCGGATGTGTGGCGACTGTGCAAGACGAGAACCGGCTGCTCTGAAAGCCCTTCCTGCTCTTCACGTACGCTTTCTAGCAGCTCTACGGACACACACGCGTCAGCCTCTTCACTGTCCTACACAGCTAGCACGCTGGCAGTTACCGTCAACTTGGAAGCAGCCGCGCAGAAGGCAGTCGCCCTGCAACCGGCGAACAGCGCATCATCGCGGCTACACGCGAGCTGGCCGCACTCGGAGCTTTCGCGGCTCTTCTCTCGCTCTTTCTCGCAGAGCTCCGGCGATGCACAACTCGAACCGCGAAAGCCGCAATGAGCTTTGTGCAAGCTGCGCAGAAGAAACAAGGCACTAAACCGGCAAATGTCCAGCTAATCTCCAACGTGAAAAGGGTCAGCAAGGAAAGCTCTTGCTAACAGCCCAGAAGCATTGCGACTCTTCTCTGGGTGATTTGCCCACCAACACTTCACATCAGCTCAAGCCGGCTGCCCGGAGGAAAAGAGGCTAGGAAAGATCGTAGCAGGCACGGTTGTTGCTGCACGAGAAGTGCCTGCTCCGGAGGCTTCTTGCGAACAGCGCTAAAAGCACGCGAACATCGCGTTTCTGTGCTTTCCTGAACAGCTTGCGCTGGGACAGTTACAGCCGTGTTTTGCAAGCTGTCCGGGGTTCTGAGGCACTAAAAGTGCGGATGTGTGGCGACTGTGCAAGACGAGAACCGGCTGCTCTGAAAGCCCTTCCTGCTCTTCACGTACGCTTTCTAGCAGCTCTACGGACACACACGCGTCAGCCTCTTCACTGTCCTACACAGCTAGCACGCTGGCAGTTACCGTCAACTTGGAAGCAGCCGCGCAGAAGGCAGTCGCCCTGCAACCGGCGAACAGCGCATCATCGCGGCTACACGCGAGCTGGCCGCACTCGGAGCTTTCGCGGCTCTTCTCTCGCTCTTTCTCGCAGAGCTCCGGCGGTGCACAACTCGAACCGCGAAAGCCGCAATGAGCTTTGTGCAAGCTGCGCAGAAGAAACAAGGCACTAAACCGGCAAATGTCCAGCTAATCTCCAACGTGAAAAGGGTCAGCAAGGAAAGCTCTTGCTAACAGCCCAGAAGCATTGCGACTCTTCTCTGGGTGATTTGCCCACCAACACTTCACATCAGCTCAAGCCGGCTGCCCGGAGGAAAAGAGGCTAGGAAAGATCGTAGCAGGCACGGTTGTTGCTGCACGAGAAGTGCCTGCTCCGGAGGCTTCTTGCGAACAGCGCTAAAAGCACGCGAACATCGCGTTTCTGTGCTTTCCTGAACAGCTTGCGCTGGGACAGTTACAGCCGTGTTTTGCAAGCTGTCCGGGGTTCTGAGGCACTAAAAGTGCGGATGTGTGGCGACTGTGCAAGACGAGAACCGGCTGCTCTGAAAGCCCTTCCTGCTCTTCACGTACGCTTTCTAGCAGCTCTACGGACACACACGCGTCAGCCTCTTCACTGTCCTACACAGCTAGCACGCTGGCAGTTACCGTCAACTTGGAAGCAGCCGCGCAGAAGGCAGTCGCCCTGCAACCGGCGAACAGCGCATCATCGCGGCTACACGCGAGCTGGCCGCACTCGGAGCTTTCGCGGCTCTTCTCTCGCTCTTTCTCGCAGAGCTCCGGCGATGCACAACTCGAACCGCGAAAGCCGCAATGAGCTTTGTGCAAGCTGCGCAGAAGAAACAAGGCACTAAACCGGCAAATGTCCAGCTAATCTCCAACGTGAAAAGGGTCAGCAAGGAAAGCTCTTGCTAACAGCCCAGAAGCATTGCGACTCTTCTCTGGGTGATTTGCCCACCAACACTTCACATCAGCTCAAGCCGGCTGCCCGGAGGAAAAGAGGCTAGGAAAGATCGTAGCAGGCACGGTTGTTGCTGCACGAGAAGTGCCTGCTCCGGAGGCTTCTTGCGAACAGCGCTAAAAGCACGCGAACATCGCGTTTCTGTGCTTTCCTGAACAGCTTGCGCTGGGACAGTTACAGCCGTGTTTTGCAAGCTGTCCGGGGTTCTGAGGCACTAAAAGTGCGGATGTGTGGCGACTGTGCAAGACGAGAACCGGCTGCTCTGAAAGCCCTTCCTGCTCTTCACGTACGCTTTCTAGCAGCTCTACGGACACACACGCGTCAGCCTCTTCACTGTCCTACACAGCTAGCACGCTGGCAGTTACCGTCAACTTGGAAGCAGCCGCGCAGAAGGCAGTCGCCCTGCAACCGGCGAACAGCGCATCATCGCGGCTACACGCGAGCTGGCCGCACTCGGAGCTTTCGCGGCTCTTCTCTCGCTCTTTCTCGCAGAGCTCCGGCGATGCACAACTCGAACCGCGAAAGCCGCAATGAGCTTTGTGCAAGCTGCGCAGAAGAAACAAGGCACTAAACCGGCAAATGTCCAGCTAATCTCCAACGTGAAAAGGGTCAGCAAGGAAAGCTCTTGCTAACAGCCCAGAAGCATTGCGACTCTTCTCTGGGTGATTTGCCCACCAACACTTCACATCAGCTCAAGCCGGCTGCCCGGAGGAAAAGAGGCTAGGAAAGATCGTAGCAGGCACGGTTGTTGCTGCACGAGAAGTGCCTGCTCCGGAGGCTTCTTGCGAACAGCGCTAAAAGCACGCGAACATCGCGTTTCTGTGCTTTCCTGAACAGCTTGCGCTGGGACAGTTACAGCCGTGTTTTGCAAGCTGTCCGGGGTTCTGAGGCACTAAAAGTGCGGATGTGTGGCGACTGTGCAAGACGAGAACCGGCTGCTCTGAAAGCCCTTCCTGCTCTTCACGTACGCTTTCTAGCAGCTCTACGGACACACACGCGTCAGCCTCTTCACTGTCCTACACAGCTAGCACGCTGGCAGTTACCGTCAACTTGGAAGCAGCCGCGCAGAAGGCAGTCGCCCTGCAACCGGCGAACAGCGCATCATCGCGGCTACACGCGAGCTGGCCGCACTCGGAGCTTTCGCGGCTCTTCTCTCGCTCTTTCTCGCAGAGCTCCGGCGATGCACAACTCGAACCGCGAAAGCCGCAATGAGCTTTGTGCAAGCTGCGCAGAAGAAACAAGGCACTAAACCGGCAAATGTCCAGCTAATCTCCAACGTGAAAAGGGTCAGCAAGGAAAGCTCTTGCTAACAGCCCAGAAGCATTGCGACTCTTCTCTGGGTGATTTGCCCACCAACACTTCACATCAGCTCAAGCCGGCTGCCCGGAGGAAAAGAGGCTAGGAAAGATCGTAGCAGGCACGGTTGTTGCTGCACGAGAAGTGCCTGCTCCGGAGGCTTCTTGCGAACAGCGCTAAAAGCACGCGAACATCGCGTTTCTGTGCTTTCCTGAACAGCTTGCGCTGGGACAGTTACAGCCGTGTTTTGCAAGCTGTCCGGGGTTCTGAGGCACTAAAAGTGCGGATGTGTGGCGACTGTGCAAGACGAGAACCGGCTGCTCTGAAAGCCCTTCCTGCTCTTCACGTACGCTTTCTAGCAGCTCTACGGACACACACGCGTCAGCCTCTTCACTGTCCTACACAGCTAGCACGCTGGCAGTTACCGTCAACTTGGAAGCAGCCGCGCAGAAGGCAGTCGCCCTGCAACCGGCGAACAGCGCATCATCGCGGCTACACGCGAGCTGGCCGCACTCGGAGCTTTCGCGGCTCTTCTCTCGCTCTTTCTCGCAGAGCTCCGGCGGTGCACAACTCGAACCGCGAAAGCCGCAATGAGCTTTGTGCAAGCTGCGCAGAAGAAACAAGGCACTAAACCGGCAAATGTCCAGCTAATCTCCAACGTGAAAAGGGTCAGCAAGGAAAGCTCTTGCTAACAGCCCAGAAGCATTGCGACTCTTCTCTGGGTGATTTGCCCACCAACACTTCACATCAGCTCAAGCCGGCTGCCCGGAGGAAAAGAGGCTAGGAAAGATCGTAGCAGGCACGGTTGTTGCTGCACGAGAAGTGCCTGCTCCGGAGGCTTCTTGCGAACAGCGCTAAAAGCACGCGAACATCGCGTTTCTGTGCTTTCCTGAACAGCTTGCGCTGGGACAGTTACAGCCGTGTTTTGCAAGCTGTCCGGGGTTCTGAGGCACTAAAAGTGCGGATGTGTGGCGACTGTGCAAGACGAGAACCGGCTGCTCTGAAAGCCCTTCCTGCTCTTCACGTACGCTTTCTAGCAGCTCTACGGACACACACGCGTCAGCCTCTTCACTGTCCTACACAGCTAGCACGCTGGCAGTTACCGTCAACTTGGAAGCAGCCGCGCAGAAGGCAGTCGCCCTGCAACCGGCGAACAGCGCATCATCGCGGCTACACGCGAGCTGGCCGCACTCGGAGCTTTCGCGGCTCTTCTCTCGCTCTTTCTCGCAGAGCTCCGGCGGTGCACAACTCGAACCGCGAAAGCCGCAATGAGCTTTGTGCAAGCTGCGCAGAAGAAACAAGGCACTAAACCGGCAAATGTCCAGCTAATCTCCAACGTGAAAAGGGTCAGCAAGGAAAGCTCTTGCTAACAGCCCAGAAGCATTGCGACTCTTCTCTGGGTGATTTGCCCACCAACACTTCACATCAGCTCAAGCCGGCTGCCCGGAGGAAAAGAGGCTAGGAAAGATCGTAGCAGGCACGGTTGTTGCTGCACGAGAAGTGCCTGCTCCGGAGGCTTCTTGCGAACAGCGCTAAAAGCACGCGAACATCGCGTTTCTGTGCTTTCCTGAACAGCTTGCGCTGGGACAGTTACAGCCGTGTTTTGCAAGCTGTCCGGGGTTCTGAGGCACTAAAAGTGCGGATGTGTGGCGACTGTGCAAGACGAGAACCGGCTGCTCTGAAAGCCCTTCCTGCTCTTCACGTACGCTTTCTAGCAGCTCTACGGACACACACGCGTCAGCCTCTTCACTGTCCTACACAGCTAGCACGCTGGCAGTTACCGTCAACTTGGAAGCAGCCGCGCAGAAGGCAGTCGCCCTGCAACCGGCGAACAGCGCATCATCGCGGCTACACGCGAGCTGGCCGCACTCGGAGCTTTCGCGGCTCTTCTCTCGCTCTTTCTCGCAGAGCTCCGGCGATGCACAACTCGAACCGCGAAAGCCGCAATGAGCTTTGTGCAAGCTGCGCAGAAGAAACAAGGCACTAAACCGGCAAATGTCCAGCTAATCTCCAACGTGAAAAGGGTCAGCAAGGAAAGCTCTTGCTAACAGCCCAGAAGCATTGCGACTCTTCTCTGGGTGATTTGCCCACCAACACTTCACATCAGCTCAAGCCGGCTGCCCGGAGGAAAAGAGGCTAGGAAAGATCGTAGCAGGCACGGTTGTTGCTGCACGAGAAGTGCCTGCTCCGGAGGCTTCTTGCGAACAGCGCTAAAAGCACGCGAACATCGCGTTTCTGTGCTTTCCTGAACAGCTTGCGCTGGGACAGTTACAGCCGTGTTTTGCAAGCTGTCCGGGGTTCTGAGGCACTAAAAGTGCGGATGTGTGGCGACTGTGCAAGACGAGAACCGGCTGCTCTGAAAGCCCTTCCTGCTCTTCACGTACGCTTTCTAGCAGCTCTACGGACACACACGCGTCAGCCTCTTCACTGTCCTACACAGCTAGCACGCTGGCAGTTACCGTCAACTTGGAAGCAGCCGCGCAGAAGGCAGTCGCCCTGCAACCGGCGAACAGCGCATCATCGCGGCTACACGCGAGCTGGCCGCACTCGGAGCTTTCGCGGCTCTTCTCTCGCTCTTTCTCGCAGAGCTCCGGCGATGCACAACTCGAACCGCGAAAGCCGCAATGAGCTTTGTGCAAGCTGCGCAGAAGAAACAAGGCACTAAACCGGCAAATGTCCAGCTAATCTCCAACGTGAAAAGGGTCAGCAAGGAAAGCTCTTGCTAACAGCCCAGAAGCATTGCGACTCTTCTCTGGGTGATTTGCCCACCAACACTTCACATCAGCTCAAGCCGGCTGCCCGGAGGAAAAGAGGCTAGGAAAGATCGTAGCAGGCACGGTTGTTGCTGCACGAGAAGTGCCTGCTCCGGAGGCTTCTTGCGAACAGCGCTAAAAGCACGCGAACATCGCGTTTCTGTGCTTTCCTGAACAGCTTGCGCTGGGACAGTTACAGCCGTGTTTTGCAAGCTGTCCGGGGTTCTGAGGCACTAAAAGTGCGGATGTGTGGCGACTGTCCAAGACGAGAACCGGCTGCTCTGAAAGCCCTTCCTGCTCTTCACGTACGCTTTCTAGCAGCTCTACGGACACACACGCGTCAGCCTCTTCACTGTCCTACACAGCTAGCACGCTGGCAGTTACCGTCAACTTGGAAGCAGCCGCGCAGAAGGCAGTCGCCCTGCAACCGGCGAACAGCGCATCATCGCGGCTACACGCGAGCTGGCCGCACTCGGAGCTTTCGCGGCTCTTCTCTCGCTCTTTCTCGCAGAGCTCCGGCGATGCACAACTCGAACCGCGAAAGCCGCAATGAGCTTTGTGCAAGCTGCGCAGAAGAAACAAGGCACTAAACCGGCAAATGTCCAGCTAATCTCCAACGTGAAAAGGGTCAGCAAGGAAAGCTCTTGCTAACAGCCCAGAAGCATTGCGACTCTTCTCTGGGTGATTTGCCCACCAACACTTCACATCAGCTCAAGCCGGCTGCCCGGAGGAAAAGAGGCTAGGAAAGATCGTAGCAGGCACGGTTGTTGCTGCACGAGAAGTGCCTGCTCCGGAGGCTTCTTGCGAACAGCGCTAAAAGCACGCGAACATCGCGTTTCTGTGCTTTCCTGAACAGCTTGCGCTGGGACAGTTACAGCCGTGTTTTGCAAGCTGTCCGGGGTTCTGAGGCACTAAAAGTGCGGATGTGTGGCGACTGTGCAAGACGAGAACCGGCTGCTCTGAAAGCCCTTCCTGCTCTTCACGTACGCTTTCTAGCAGCTCTACGGACACACACGCGTCAGCCTCTTCACTGTCCTACACAGCTAGCACGCTGGCAGTTACCGTCAACTTGGAAGCAGCCGCGCAGAAGGCAGTCGCCCTGCAACCGGCGAACAGCGCATCATCGCGGCTACACGCGAGCTGGCCGCACTCGGAGCTTTCGCGGCTCTTCTCTCGCTCTTTCTCGCAGAGCTCCGGCGGTGCACAACTCGAACCGCGAAAGCCGCAATGAGCTTTGTGCAAGCTGCGCAGAAGAAACAAGGCACTAAACCGGCAAATGTCCAGCTAATCTCCAACGTGAAAAGGGTCAGCAAGGAAAGCTCTTGCTAACAGCCCAGAAGCATTGCGACTCTTCTCTGGGTGATTTGCCCACCAACACTTCACATCAGCTCAAGCCGGCTGCCCGGAGGAAAAGAGGCTAGGAAAGATCGTAGCAGGCACGGTTGTTGCTGCACGAGAAGTGCCTGCTCCGGAGGCTTCTTGCGAACAGCGCTAAAAGCACGCGAACATCGCGTTTCTGTGCTTTCCTGAACAGCTTGCGCTGGGACAGTTACAGCCGTGTTTTGCAAGCTGTCCGGGGTTCTGAGGCACTAAAAGTGCGGATGTGTGGCGACTGTGCAAGACGAGAACCGGCTGCTCTGAAAGCCCTTCCTGCTCTTCACGTACGCTTTCTAGCAGCTCTACGGACACACACGCGTCAGCCTCTTCACTGTCCTACACAGCTAGCACGCTGGCAGTTACCGTCAACTTGGAAGCAGCCGCGCAGAAGGCAGTCGCCCTGCAACCGGCGAACAGCGCATCATCGCGGCTACACGCGAGCTGGCCGCACTCGGAGCTTTCGCGGCTCTTCTCTCGCTCTTTCTCGCAGAGCTCCGGCGATGCACAACTCGAACCGCGAAAGCCGCAATGAGCTTTGTGCAAGCTGCGCAGAAGAAACAAGGCACTAAACCGGCAAATGTCCAGCTAATCTCCAACGTGAAAAGGGTCAGCAAGGAAAGCTCTTGCTAACAGCCCAGAAGCATTGCGACTCTTCTCTGGGTGATTTGCCCACCAACACTTCACATCAGCTCAAGCCGGCTGCCCGGAGGAAAAGAGGCTAGGAAAGATCGTAGCAGGCACGGTTGTTGCTGCACGAGAAGTGCCTGCTCCGGAGGCTTCTTGCGAACAGCGCTAAAAGCACGCGAACATCGCGTTTCTGTGCTTTCCTGAACAGCTTGCGCTGGGACAGTTACAGCCGTGTTTTGCAAGCTGTCCGGGGTTCTGAGGCACTAAAAGTGCGGATGTGTGGCGACTGTGCAAGACGAGAACCGGCTGCTCTGAAAGCCCTTCCTGCTCTTCACGTACGCTTTCTAGCAGCTCTACGGACACACACGCGTCAGCCTCTTCACTGTCCTACACAGCTAGCACGCTGGCAGTTACCGTCAACTTGGAAGCAGCCGCGCAGAAGGCAGTCGCCCTGCAACCGGCGAACAGCGCATCATCGCGGCTACACGCGAGCTGGCCGCACTCGGAGCTTTCGCGGCTCTTCTCTCGCTCTTTCTCGCAGAGCTCCGGCGATGCACAACTCGAACCGCGAAAGCCGCAATGAGCTTTGTGCAAGCTGCGCAGAAGAAACAAGGCACTAAACCGGCAAATGTCCAGCTAATCTCCAACGTGAAAAGGGTCAGCAAGGAAAGCTCTTGCTAACAGCCCAGAAGCATTGCGACTCTTCTCTGGGTGATTTGCCCACCAACACTTCACATCAGCTCAAGCCGGCTGCCCGGAGGAAAAGAGGCTAGGAAAGATCGTAGCAGGCACGGTTGTTGCTGCACGAGAAGTGCCTGCTCCGGAGGCTTCTTGCGAACAGCGCTAAAAGCACGCGAACATCGCGTTTCTGTGCTTTCCTGAACAGCTTGCGCTGGGACAGTTACAGCCGTGTTTTGCAAGCTGTCCGGGGTTCTGAGGCACTAAAAGTGCGGATGTGTGGCGACTGTGCAAGACGAGAACCGGCTGCTCTGAAAGCCCTTCCTGCTCTTCACGTACGCTTTCTAGCAGCTCTACGGACACACACGCGTCAGCCTCTTCACTGTCCTACACAGCTAGCACGCTGGCAGTTACCGTCAACTTGGAAGCAGCCGCGCAGAAGGCAGTCGCCCTGCAACCGGCGAACAGCGCATCATCGCGGCTACACGCGAGCTGGCCGCACTCGGAGCTTTCGCGGCTCTTCTCTCGCTCTTTCTCGCAGAGCTCCGGCGGTGCACAACTCGAACCGCGAAAGCCGCAATGAGCTTTGTGCAAGCTGCGCAGAAGAAACAAGGCACTAAACCGGCAAATGTCCAGCTAATCTCCAACGTGAAAAGGGTCAGCAAGGAAAGCTCTTGCTAACAGCCCAGAAGCATTGCGACTCTTCTCTGGGTGATTTGCCCACCAACACTTCACATCAGCTCAAGCCGGCTGCCCGGAGGAAAAGAGGCTAGGAAAGATCGTAGCAGGCACGGTTGTTGCTGCACGAGAAGTGCCTGCTCCGGAGGCTTCTTGCGAACAGCGCTAAAAGCACGCGAACATCGCGTTTCTGTGCTTTCCTGAACAGCTTGCGCTGGGACAGTTACAGCCGTGTTTTGCAAGCTGTCCGGGGTTCTGAGGCACTAAAAGTGCGGATGTGTGGCGACTGTCCAAGACGAGAACCGGCTGCTCTGAAAGCCCTTCCTGCTCTTCACGTACGCTTTCTAGCAGCTCTACGGACACACACGCGTCAGCCTCTTCACTGTCCTACACAGCTAGCACGCTGGCAGTTACCGTCAACTTGGAAGCAGCCGCGCAGAAGGCAGTCGCCCTGCAACCGGCGAACAGCGCATCATCGCGGCTACACGCGAGCTGGCCGCACTCGGAGCTTTCGCGGCTCTTCTCTCGCTCTTTCTCGCAGAGCTCCGGCGGTGCACAACTCGAACCGCGAAAGCCGCAATGAGCTTTGTGCAAGCTGCGCAGAAGAAACAAGGCACTAAACCGGCAAATGTCCAGCTAATCTCCAACGTGAAAAGGGTCAGCAAGGAAAGCTCTTGCTAACAGCCCAGAAGCATTGCGACTCTTCTCTGGGTGATTTGCCCACCAACACTTCACATCAGCTCAAGCCGGCTGCCCGGAGGAAAAGAGGCTAGGAAAGATCGTAGCAGGCACGGTTGTTGCTGCACGAGAAGTGCCTGCTCCGGAGGCTTCTTGCGAACAGCGCTAAAAGCACGCGAACATCGCGTTTCTGTGCTTTCCTGAACAGCTTGCGCTGGGACAGTTACAGCCGTGTTTTGCAAGCTGTCCGGGGTTCTGAGGCACTAAAAGTGCGGATGTGTGGCGACTGTCCAAGACGAGAACCGGCTGCTCTGAAAGCCCTTCCTGCTCTTCACGTACGCTTTCTAGCAGCTCTACGGACACACACGCGTCAGCCTCTTCACTGTCCTACACAGCTAGCACGCTGGCAGTTACCGTCAACTTGGAAGCAGCCGCGCAGAAGGCAGTCGCCCTGCAACCGGCGAACAGCGCATCATCGCGGCTACACGCGAGCTGGCCGCACTCGGAGCTTTCGCGGCTCTTCTCTCGCTCTTTCTCGCAGAGCTCCGGCGGTGCACAACTCGAACCGCGAAAGCCGCAATGAGCTTTGTGCAAGCTGCGCAGAAGAAACAAGGCACTAAACCGGCAAATGTCCAGCTAATCTCCAACGTGAAAAGGGTCAGCAAGGAAAGCTCTTGCTAACAGCCCAGAAGCATTGCGACTCTTCTCTGGGTGATTTGCCCACCAACACTTCACATCAGCTCAAGCCGGCTGCCCGGAGGAAAAGAGGCTAGGAAAGATCGTAGCAGGCACGGTTGTTGCTGCACGAGAAGTGCCTGCTCCGGAGGCTTCTTGCGAACAGCGCTAAAAGCACGCGAACATCGCGTTTCTGTGCTTTCCTGAACAGCTTGCGCTGGGACAGTTACAGCCGTGTTTTGCAAGCTGTCCGGGGTTCTGAGGCACTAAAAGTGCGGATGTGTGGCGACTGTGCAAGACGAGAACCGGCTGCTCTGAAAGCCCTTCCTGCTCTTCACGTACGCTTTCTAGCAGCTCTACGGACACACACGCGTCAGCCTCTTCACTGTCCTACACAGCTAGCACGCTGGCAGTTACCGTCAACTTGGAAGCAGCCGCGCAGAAGGCAGTCGCCCTGCAACCGGCGAACAGCGCATCATCGCGGCTACACGCGAGCTGGCCGCACTCGGAGCTTTCGCGGCTCTTCTCTCGCTCTTTCTCGCAGAGCTCCGGCGGTGCACAACTCGAACCGCGAAAGCCGCAATGAGCTTTGTGCAAGCTGCGCAGAAGAAACAAGGCACTAAACCGGCAAATGTCCAGCTAATCTCCAACGTGAAAAGGGTCAGCAAGGAAAGCTCTTGCTAACAGCCCAGAAGCATTGCGACTCTTCTCTGGGTGATTTGCCCACCAACACTTCACATCAGCTCAAGCCGGCTGCCCGGAGGAAAAGAGGCTAGGAAAGATCGTAGCAGGCACGGTTGTTGCTGCACGAGAAGTGCCTGCTCCGGAGGCTTCTTGCGAACATCGCGTTTCTGTGCTTTCCTGAACAGCTTGCGCTGGGACAGTTACAGCCGTGTTTTGCAAGCTGTCCGGGGTTCTGAGGCACTAAAAGTGCGGATGTGTGGCGACTGTGCAAGACGAGAACCGGCTGCTCTGAAAGCCCTTCCTGCTCTTCACGTACGCTTTCTAGCAGCTCTACGGACACACACGCGTCAGCCTCTTCACTGTCCTACACAGCTAGCACGCTGGCAGTTACCGTCAACTTGGAAGCAGCCGCGCAGAAGGCAGTCGCCCTGCAACCGGCGAACAGCGCATCATCGCGGCTACACGCGAGCTGGCCGCACTCGGAGCTTTCGCGGCTCTTCTCTCGCTCTTTCTCGCAGAGCTCCGGCGATGCACAACTCGAACCGCGAAAGCCGCAATGAGCTTTGTGCAAGCTGCGCAGAAGAAACAAGGCACTAAACCGGCAAATGTCCAGCTAATCTCCAACGTGAAAAGGGTCAGCAAGGAAAGCTCTTGCTAACAGCCCAGAAGCATTGCGACTCTTCTCTGGGTGATTTGCCCACCAACACTTCACATCAGCTCAAGCCGGCTGCCCGGAGGAAAAGAGGCTAGGAAAGATCGTAGCAGGCACGGTTGTTGCTGCACGAGAAGTGCCTGCTCCGGAGGCTTCTTGCGAACAGCGCTAAAAGCACGCGAACATCGCGTTTCTGTGCTTTCCTGAACAGCTTGCGCTGGGACAGTTACAGCCGTGTTTTGCAAGCTGTCCGGGGTTCTGAGGCACTAAAAGTGCGGATGTGTGGCGACTGTGCAAGACGAGAACCGGCTGCTCTGAAAGCCCTTCCTGCTCTTCACGTACGCTTTCTAGCAGCTCTACGGACACACACGCGTCAGCCTCTTCACTGTCCTACACAGCTAGCACGCTGGCAGTTACCGTCAACTTGGAAGCAGCCGCGCAGAAGGCAGTCGCCCTGCAACCGGCGAACAGCGCATCATCGCGGCTACACGCGAGCTGGCCGCACTCGGAGCTTTCGCGGCCTCTTCTCTCGCTCTTTCTCGCAGAGCTCCGGCGATGCACAACTCGAACCGCGAAAGCCGCAATGAGCTTTGTGCAAGCTGCGCAGAAGAAACAAGGCACTAAACCGGCAAATGTCCAGCTAATCTCCAACGTGAAAAGGGTCAGCAAGGAAAGCTCTTGCTAACAGCCCAGAAGCATTGCGACTCTTCTCTGGGTGATTTGCCCACCAACACTTCACATCAGCTCAAGCCGGCTGCCCGGAGGAAAAGAGGCTAGGAAAGATCGTAGCAGGCACGGTTGTTGCTGCACGAGAAGTGCCTGCTCGGAGGCTTCTTGCGAACAGCGCTAAAAGCACGCGAACATCGCGTTTCTGTGCTTTCCTGAACAGCTTGCGCTGGGACAGTTACAGCCGTGTTTTGCAAGCTGTCCGGGGTTCTGAGGCACTAAAAGTGCGGATGTGTGGCGACTGTGCAAGACGAGAACCGGCTGCTCTGAAAGCCCTTCCTGCTCTTCACGTACGCTTTCTAGCAGCTCTACGGACACACACGCGTCAGCCTCTTCACTGTCCTACACAGCTAGCACGCTGGCAGTTACCGTCAACTTGGAAGCAGCCGCGCAGAAGGCAGTCGCCCTGCAACCGGCGAACAGCGCATCATCGCGGCTACACGCGAGCTGGCCGCACTCGGAGCTTTCGCGGCTCTTCTCTCGCTCTTTCTCGCAGAGCTCCGGCGATGCACAACTCGAACCGCGAAAGCCGCAATGAGCTTTGTGCAAGCTGCGCAGAAGAAACAAGGCACTAAACCGGCAAATGTCCAGCTAATCTCCAACGTGAAAAGGGTCAGCAAGGAAAGCTCTTGCTAACAGCCCAGAAGCATTGCGACTCTTCTCTGGGTGATTTGCCCACCAACACTTCACATCAGCTCAAGCCGGCTGCCCGGAGGAAAAGAGGCTAGGAAGATCGTAGCAGGCACGGTTGTTGCTGCACGAGAAGTGCCTGCTCCGGAGGCTTCTTGCGAACAGCGCTAAAAGCACGCGAACATCGCGTTTCTGTGCTTTCCTGAACAGCTTGCGCTGGGACAGTTACAGCCGTGTTTTGCAAGCTGTCCGGGGTTCTGAGGCACTAAAAGTGCGGATGTGTGGCGACTGTGCAAGACGAGAACCGGCTGCTCTGAAAGCCCTTCCTGCCTCTTCACGTACGCTTTCTAGCAGCTCTACGGACACACACGCGTCAGCCTCTTCACTGTCCTACACAGCTAGCACGCTGGCAGTTACCGTCAACTTGGAAGCAGCCGCGCAGAAGGCAGTCGCCCTGCAACCGGCGAACAGCGCATCATCGCGGCTACACGCGAGCTGGCCGCACTCGGAGCTTTCGCGGCTCTTCTCTCGCTCTTTCTCGCAGAGCTCCGGCGGTGCACAACTCGAACCGCGAAAGCCGCAATGAGCTTTGTGCAAGCTGCGCAGAAGAAACAAGGCACTAAACCGGCAAATGTCCAGCTAATCTCCAACGTGAAAAGGGTGTCAGCAAGGAAAGCTCTTGCTAACAGCCCAGAAGCATTGCGACTCTTCTCTGGGTGATTTGCCCACCAACACTTCACATCAGCTCAAGCCGGCTGCCCGGAGGAAAAGAGGCTAGGAAAGATCGTAGCAGGCACGGTTGTTGCTGCACGAGAAGTGCCTGCTCCGGAGGCTTCTTGCGAACAGCGCTAAAGCACGCGAACATCGCGTTTCTGTGCTTTCCTGAACAGCTTGCGCTGGGACAGTTACAGCCGTGTTTTGCAAGCTGTCCGGGTTCTGAGGCACTAAAAGTGCGGATGTGTGGCGACTGTGCAAGACGAGAACCGGCTGCTCTGAAAGCCCTTCCTGCTCTTCACGTACGCTTTCTAGCAGCTCTACGGACCACACACGCGTCAGCCTCTTCACTGTCCTACACAGCTAGCACGCTGGCAGTTACTAGTCAACTTGGAAGCAGCCGCGCAGAAGGCAGTCGCCCTGCAACCGGCGAACAGCGCATCATCGCGGCTACACGCGAGCTGGCCGCACTCGGAGCTTTCGCGGCTCTTCTCTCGCTCTTTCTCGCAGAGCTCCGGCGATGCACAACTCGAACCGCGAAAGCCGCAATGAGCTTGTGCAAGCTGCGCAGAAGAAACAAGGCACTAAACCGGCAAATGTCCAGCTAATCTCCAACGTGAAAAGGGTCAGCAAGGAAAGCTCTTGCTAACAGCCCAGAAGCATTGCGACTCTTCTCTGGGGTGATTTGCCCACCAACACTTCACATCAGCTCAAGCCGGCTGCCCGGAGGAAAAGAGGCTAGGAAAGATCGTAGCAGGCACGGTTGTTGCTGCACGAGAAGTGCCTGCTCCGGAGGCTTCTTGCGAACAGCGCTAAAAGCACGCGAACATCGCGTTTCTGTGCTTTCCTGAACAGCTTGCGCTGGGACAGTTACAGCCGTGTTTTGCAAGCTGTCCGGGTTCTGAGGCACTAAAAGTGCGGATGTGTGGCGACTGTGCAAGACGAGAACCGGCTGCTCTGAAAGCCCTTCCTGCTCTTCACGTACGCTTTCTAGCAGCTCTACGGACACACACGCGTCAGCCTCTTCACTGTCCTACACAGCTAGCACGCTGGCAGTTACCGTCAACTTGGAAGCAGCCGCGCAGAAGGCAGTCGCCCTGCAACCGGCGAACAGCGCATCATCGCGGCTACACGCGAGCTGCCGCACTCGGAGCTTTCGCGGCTCTTCTCTCGCTCTTTCTCGCAGAGCTCCGGCGATGCACAACTCGAACCGCGAAAGCCGCAATGAGCTTTGTGCAAGCTGCGCAGAAGAAACAAGGCACTAAACCGGCAAATGTCCAGCTAAATCTCCAACGTGAAAAGGGTCAGCAAGGAAAGCTCTTGCTAACAGCCCAGAAGCATTGCGACTCTTCTCTGGGTGATTTGCCCACCAACACTTCACATCAGCTCAAGCGGCTGCCCGGAGGAAAAGAGGCTAGGAAAGATCGTAGCAGGCACGGTTGTTGCTGCACGAGAAGTGCCTGCTCCGGCAGGCTTCTTGCGAACAGCGCTAAAAGCACGCGACATCGCGTTTCTGTGCTTTCCTGAACAGCTTGCGCTGGGACAGTTACAGCCGTGTTTTGCAAGCTGTCCGGGGTTCTGAGGCACTAAAAGTGCGGATGTGTGGCGACTGTGCAAGACGAGAACCGGCTGCTCTGAAAGCCCTTCCTGCTCTTCACGAGTACGCTTTTCTAGCAGCTCTACGGACACACACGCGTCAGCCTCTTCACTGTCCTACACAGCTAGCACGCTGGCAGTTACCCGTCAACTTGGAAGCAGCCGCGCAGAAGGCAGTCGCCCTGCAACCGGCGAACAGCGCATCATCGCGGCTACACGCGAGCTGGCCGCACTCGGAGCTTTCGCGGCTCTTCTCTCGCTCTTTCTCGCAGAGCTCCGGCGGTGCACAACTCGAACCGCGAAAGCCGCAATGAGCTTTGTGGCAAGCTGCGCCAGAAGAAACAAGGCACTAAACCGGCAAATGTCCAGCTAATCTCCAACGTGAAAAGGGTCAGCAAGGAAAGCTCTTGCTAACAGCCCAGAAGCATTGCGACTCTTCTCTGGGTGATTTGCCCACCAACACTTCACATCAGCTCAAGCCGGCTGCCCGGAGGAAAAGAGGCTAGGAAAGATCGTAGCAGGCACGGTTGTTGCTGCACGAGAAGTGCCTGCTCCGGAGGCTTCTTGCGAACAGCGCTAAAAGCACGCGAACATCGCGTTTCTGTGCTTTCCTGAACAGCTTGCGCTGGACAGTTACAGCCGTGTTTTGCAAGCTGTCCGGGGTTCTGAGGCACTAAAAGTGCGGATGTGTGGCGACTGTGCAAGACGAGAACCGGCTGCTCTGAAAGCCCTTCCTGCTCTTCACGTACGCTTTCTAGCAGCTCTACGGACACACACGCGTCAGCCTCTTCACTGTCCTACACAGCTAGCACGCTGGCAGTTACCGTCAACTTGGAAGCAGCCGCGCAGAAGGCAGTCGCCCTGCAACCGGCGAACAGCGCATCATCGCGGCTACACGCGAGCTGGCCGCACTCGGAGCTTTCGCGGCTCTTCTCTCGCTCTTTCTCGCAGAGCTCCGGCGATGCACAACTCGAACCGCGAAAGCCGCAATGAGCTTTGTGCAAGCTGCGCAGAAGAAACAAGGCACTAAACCGGCAAATGTCCAGCTAATCTCCAACGTGAAAAGGGTCAGCAAGGAAAGCTCTTGCTAACAGCCCAGAAGCATTGCGACTCTTCTCTGGGTGATTTGCCCACCAACACTTCACATCAGCTCAAGCCGGCTGCCGGAGGAAAAGAGGCTAGGAAAGATCGTAGCAGGCACGGTTGTTGCTGCACGAGAAGTGCCTGCTCCGGAGGCTTCTTGCGAACAGCGCTAAAAGCACGCGAACATCGCGTTTCTGTGCTTTCCTGAACAGCTTGCGCTGGGACAGTTACAGCCGTGTTTTGCAAGCTGTCCGGGGTTCTGAGGCACTAAAAGTGCGGATGTGTGGCGACTGTGCAAGACGAGAACCGGCTGCTCTGAAAGCCCTTCCTGCTCTCTCACGTACGCTTTCTAGCAGCTCTACGGACACACACGCGTCAGCCTCTTCACTGTCCCTACACAGCTAGCACGCTGGCAGTTACCGTCAACTTGGAAGCAGCCGCGCAGAAGGCAAGTCGCCCTGCAACCGGCGAACAGCGCATCATCGCGGCTACACGCGAGCTGGCCGCACTCGAGCTTTCGCGGCTCTTCTCTCGCTCTTTCTCGCAGAGCTCCGGCGATGCACAACTCGAACCGCGAAAGCCGCAATGAGCTTTGTGCAAGCTGCGCAGAAGAAACAAGGCACTAAACCGGCAATGTCCAGCTAATCTCCAACGTGAAAAGGGTCAGCAAGGAAAGCTCTTGCTAACAGCCCAGAAGCATTGCGACTCTTCTCTGGGTGATTTGCCCACCAACACTTCACATCAGCTCAAGCCGGCTGCCCGGAGGAAAAGAGGCTAGGAAAGATCGTAGCAGGCACGGTTGTTGCTGCACGAGAAGTGCCTGCTCCGGAGGCTTCTTGCGAACAGCGCTAAAAGCACGCGAACATCGCGTTTCTGTGCTTTCCTGAACAGCTTGCGCTGGGACAGTTACAGCCGTGTTTTGCAAGCTGTCCGGGTTCTGAGGCACTAAAAGTGCGGATGTGTGGCGACTGTGCAAGACGAGAACCGGCTGCTCTGAAAGCCCTTCCTGCTCTTCTTCACGTACGCTTTCTAGCAGCTCTACGGACACACACGCGTCAGCCTCTTCACTGTCCTACACAGCTAGCACGCTGGCAGTTACCGTCAACTTGGAAGCAGCCGCGCAGAAGGCAGTCGCCCTGCAACCGGCGAAACAGCGCATCATCGCGGCTACACGCGAGCTGGCCGCACTCGGAGCTTTCGCGGCTCTTCTCTCGCTCTTTCTCGCAGAGCTCCGGCGATGCACAACTCGAACCGCGAAAGCCGCAATGAGCTTTGTGCAAGCTGCGCAGAAGAAACAAGGCACTAAACCGGCAAATGTCCAGCTAATCTCCAACGTGAAAAGGGTCAGCAAGGAAAGCTCTTGCTAACAGCCCAGAAGCATTGCGACTCTTCTCTGGGTGATTTGCCCACCAACACTTCACATCAGCTCAAGCCGGCTGCCCGGAGGAAAAGAGGCTAGGAAAGATCGTAGCAGGCACGGTTGTTGCTGCACGAGAAGTGCCTGCTCGGAGGCTTCTTGCGAACAGCGCTAAAAGCACCGAACATCGCGTTTCTGTGCTTTCCTGAACAGCTTGCGCTGGGACAGTTACAGCCGTGTTTTGCAAGCTGTCCGGGGTTCTGAGGCACTAAAAGTGCGGATGTGTGGCGACTGTGCAAGACGAGAACCGGCTGCTCTGAAAGCCCTTCCCTGCTCTTCACGTACGCTTTCTAGCAGCTCTACGGACACACACGCGTCAGCCTCTTCACTGTCCTACACAGCTAGCACGCTGGCAGTTACCGTCAACTTGGAAGCAGCCGCGCAGAAGGCAGTCGCCCTGCAACCGGCGAACAGCGCATCATCGCGGCTACACGCGAGCTGGCCGCACTCGGAGCTTTCGCGGCTCTTCTCTCGCTCTTTCTCGCAGAGCTCCGGCGATGCACAACTCGAACCGCGAAAGCCGCAATGAGCTTTGTGCAAGCTGCGCAGAAGAAACAAGGCACTAACCGGCAAATGTCCAGCTAATCTCCAACGTGAAAAGGGTCAGCAAGGAAAGCTCTTGCTAACAGCCCAGAAGCATTGCGACTCTTCTCTGGGTGA